>NW_027510789.1:312500-602353 GCF_048772815.1 Callospermophilus lateralis
TCTTCTTTACATTAAGAAGAGAGAGGCTGATTCTGACACAACCCTTCATCCTGACCAGGTTGTTTGCAATGAAAGATGACTTTTGCTCTCTGAGGTCCTTAATAGCTTCCTACATCTTCTCCAGGGATCATCTTTAATGACCTTTGAGGTTCTCAGCAGGTGAAAGATCCCTTAATTTCTGTCTTGTAAGACCAACTCTGTCCCTGCTCTTCTGTAAAGTTAGATTGAGGGAAGAGTGTATGGTTAGGGTTAATAACATGTTCAATCTGTGTTAGGAACTATTCTGCTGGATGAATAATGTTATTGGGAACCTACGATATTTATAAGAATATGTAGGTGAAATATATGTATGAAAACAGAAATCTAAGATTTGAAACCCTGAAGGGCATTGGGCCCTTCATTGGTATACTTAGTGTTGACTTACTTTCTGCACAGATGTCTCAGATAAATTAATATACAATGGCATAGGACCTTGTACATTGGATGATTGAATGTGGAAGAGAACATCCAGTCAAAAAGGGATAGTAGGTAAGATTAGGAAGATAGTTGGTAGGTTTTGGAAGGAGAGTGAGTATAGGATTTGGAAAAAAAACTTCTTTAGCAATAGGGTTTCTGTTAGAGGGTGAAGGTAAATGTCAGCACATATGAAGATTCAGTCACAATGATGAACTTTGGAAAATATGTAGGAAATCAGATAATAATAGAGACATTACAAAATCAGAGAAAGTACAAAGTGAGTGATAGGATTAGACATTTTGAACAGGGTTGAGTTTGAATATATAATCTTAGGAAGAAACAAATATGTAGTCACCAATAGGATTGACATTTGAGAGCATTAGGCAATGTGGACATGGATGTTTTTAGTAATCCCTGTTCACTTTCCTTTTAGGCTTTGGTACAATCATAAGTGTAACCTTTGCATTTTGTGTCCAGAATATTACTGTGATAAAATGTATATGTAGATCGCGTGACATTAGTATTTCTTCCAGCATTTCTGGGAGCAATGTTTTGAAGTCCTATAAATTAGTATTGGTGGTACAAAGAGGTGTACACTGTGTCTATGAATATAGAGATAGTGCATGAATAGACCACATTGTGAATCAATAATATAACTGGTCCCACTTTAAATAATAGATTGAATTCATATCTGAAAATATATAAGAAATCTTATATCGATATACCATCATTCATTCCAACCAGCAATACATCTAATGGTAATATTAGGGTTATGGTTTATCACGAAGTGTCTTTGAGTTTTGCTTCAAAAGTGATCATGGAAATCGAAAATAATGTGTTTGGAAAGAAGTCTCATGAAAAGACCCATCAAAAACATGGAGGAATACATGTGTTCTGTAGAATAAAGTGATTGAAAGTGAACAAAATGCCTATAAATTTGCAAACTTTTGGATGAAATATATTTGCTATGATGAGCATAAACTGAAGAAATAGTAATGTACCAGTGTTGAATAAAATAAATGTCAAAATGCACAACATGTCCCATAGGAATCTACTTGTATTGATGTTAAACTGGTTCAGTTACTGTGGAAATATTAGGATTTGTATGCACCTTTCACTGAAGATAGTTTTCAGTACTAGGAAACAAATATGTATATCAGGTGAATGAATAATTTTGAGAATACTCTTGTGAAAATTTGATTATAAATACACATACTTGAATATGAATGAGTTTAGGGAGTGCATAACAAGACATATATTTCATATTTTGAAAAATCTGGAGAGTGTGTATATATATATATACATACACAAACACACAGACATTAAAAATAGCATAATATATTCCAATTGAAATTCACCATGAAATATATGTCATCTACAGATCCAAATGTATTTATTTTATTGAATATGTATTTATGTATAATGTTGTTAAACAAGGAAGCTCACTCATAGATTGAATTTTCAGTTCCAACAGCTTTTAGGAGGAGTGATCTCTTACAATTTCTATCTGCCAAGTCAGTCACCTCACAAGAATGTACGTGTGGTATCAGGTAAGATTCTATAATAGCATGTAAAAATACATGTGCTGAATAGGATACAGAGAAAGGGATGCCTTGACATTACAATCACGGAGACTAAGGCACAATTAGAGGAGAAGAGTTAGAAAATCTGTGAATAAATATCTGGAATGGAATATGCTCAGGAGTTCACAACCTTGAAGACGGAAGAGGAGATTTCAAAAGTAAGGGACAGGGAAAACAGTCCACAAACATGGAGCTCTGGTTCCCTAAATCCTTCTTGAGAAACTCACTCTGAGTTTGGGCACTTGAAATATATGTTGTTGTCGGGAGATTTAGCTTCCATTGTAGTGAGACAATCAAAGCTGTGTCTGCATCTATGTTACCTCGAGGACATGGTTTCTTATTTTCCACTGAATATGTGGCAGCAGTGCTGAATTTTCTTTAGTAGGTAAACTGTGGCAACTGGGGGATAAGTGTATCCACATGTGGACTGTGAGGCCATTTGTTCATCCTCCACTTTGCGTCGTGTTTCTTGCTGCTGCACTGTGATTTTGGTATTTGCTTCATGATATACAAAGAATTCAACTGTTACCCGGTGCGTGAGTGAGTTCTGTCACTTTTGGTAGGTCAGGGTCTGCAGGAGAATGCACCAACCAGGCTTATATCCCACATGACTTGCCCCCTAGACCATAGCAATCTGATTCTAAACATTGCCCTGAATCCTGTCCATATAACAAGATGCCTTTACATACAAGGGTCTGCTGGCTGCACCATGTCAGTCACAAGTCATTTGGAAGCCAATGGAAGATCCACATGGCCCCACCACAGTTGTTTTATTGCACACCTGCCCAGCACTGCTGTAGGCCCACCTCTCAGCAGGCTCCAACTTCCTGGTATCTCTGTTCTGAACCATTTTTATGAAAACCAGTCAATCAAAGCACTGTCTTGTAATCTCATGATCAGCCACAGGATATCCAAAGATTCTCCAGTGCCACCTGGTCATGGGAAGTTTAAAAATTTCTTGGTATTTATCTACCCATTTTTCAAGGTTGAAGTTGGAGGCACTGTGTGTTTCATTTCATTCTGGAACTATTAAATGGTTAGGAAGCTCATTTCAATGAAATCTCTGCAGAAGTCTCACAGGCAAGGCTTCCCAAACAGTGGCCAAATGATCACATGAATCCAGGCCCATTGGGATCTACATTGTGACATCCATGTGTGTTTTGACTCTCATATATGGCTGCCAAGTCTTTCAGAATAAAATCATGTGGTAACCTGGCTGAGATTCCCAGTGCTCGGTGAACAGCCACCCTGGGCCTAGATCTCATTTTACAAGGGTGACTCTCATGTGAATCCTCCTTAAATCCCAACACAATTCATGGCAATACGTCTCTGAGGTGAGGTTCACAACTCAGTCTCTAAGGGGAATCACAACAGAGTTAAAGCCAAGGTGGACCCAGTCATCTATTCCAACAGCCACACATGACCACAATTAAAACCAAAACACTCCCACATGGCCCTCATCTTCTTTCATATGGACACTCATCATTACCTCTGGCTTGAGGTTTCCATGAGGGGCACAGCCCAAGACAGTGTCCAAAATAACCTCCATTGCCCCTCATTTGCCTAAAGTCAGGGTGTCCTGGACACTCGTCCGGGGAACCAGGAGTGATCAAATAGGCCTGCTATTAATATTGCTTTGCTCCTCCAATTTGAGTCCTACTGACTGTCAGGTATAGATTCTTTATGTGATTTGGATTCAGGAGCAAACCCAAGCACCTATGGGATAGCCTCTAAAGGGCTTTGAAGAACTCATTTGATCCAAAGGTTCCTATTCTCACTTGATGGAGGTCAGGAACCTTACAGGGGAAGGTGAGAGACTTCTTCCATAATGACTGCTCTTTTGGCCAATTTAGTTTTGGATGCAAACATGGGATTTTCTTTACATCCATCATGTGCTGAGAATCTAAGCCAAAGCCTAACACAGGACCTAGAGCCTGATTCAGACATATGCCTTTCCAATGCAATTAAGCAAAGAGTCACAGGTGATGCCCATTGATTTTCATTTGAAAACTGTTTTCTTTAGGCTTCCCAAAGGGGTGGCCAGATGCAAAGACCTTCCTGACATTGAGGGCAACAGAACAATAGGTAACCAAAGCAGTATTTCTCCACTGAGACTTTCCTGATTACACTGATATCTGAGTTTTCTGAATTGCTCGCCATTCCCTTCAGCTATCCAGTACATGGCCATGTCACAGAGCTTGGTGGTGGTATACATCTTGGACACAAAACCATGAGCCTATTCTGGAAAGTGGCCAGAATTCAGAAAGAAAACAGGAACTTAGGAAGATATCAGGGGTTGCCCATCAATAATGCAAGCCACAGTCCATTCATAAATGGGAAGTATGAATCAGGGGAAGCTTTCTACTAGACAGGACACATCCATTGAAGCATTCTCTTTTCTAATGTCTACAACCCCTGACACAGTGGGATACACAGACCTAGAAACACTCGCCTTTTCAAACGACTTACTAGAATCAATTAACTCCAAACAAAACAAACTGCCTTTCTTACCTATTCTCAGAACATGAGACAAAACCACAAACACACACCCACACCCACAAATGCACCTCCTTCCCCCAAGTAGGTCTGTGACTATCCGCAGTGTCCTCTGACTGGTGGGCCATACTATGTTTCCATGAAATTGCCTGTTCTGTCTCAGATCTGTTCTCCTTGTCCAACTCTGTGAAGTTGACAGGAGCCAGCGGTGAGCCACAACCTGGTTTCTCAGGAAAGGGCCCTCTTCAGAGCTTTACTGGCATTTGGCCATCCTCACATCAGTAGGTACCAAGAAAGACTGACTCTGTCCTTGGTAAATCCAAACAAGTGAGATCACTGGGACTGGGACTGGGACTGGCTGTGGGTGCCTGGCTTCCTGGACCACATGTTCAGAGATTTCGAACACCAAGGAAGTGAGGTGAGGTCACTTCCTTCAGGAACTGAATGAGGTCACTACCTTGGCAAACACATTGTCCTAATTGTTGCTTCCAAGGCCCCATGAGATGGAGGCTGCCCCTACTACCTGTGACACTTTCACAAGTTAGAATGATATATCATCCATAGGCACTCCAGAGCAGCTCTCCACACTGGCCTGTTTTGGTCCATCTTCTCTACATTAAGAAGAGAGAGGCAGATTCAGACACAACCCTTCATCCTGACCAGGTTGTTGGCCATGGAAGGTGACTCTTACTCTCTCAGGTCCTTCATAGCTGCCTACATCTTCTACAGGGATCATTTCTGCATGGACGTTTGAGGTTCTCAGCGGGTGGAAGATCCCCTAAATTCCTGTATTGTAAGACCAACTCTTTCCCTGCTCTTCTGTAAAGTTAGATTGAGGGAACAGTGTATGGTTAGGGTTAATAACATGTACGATTTGGGTTAGGAATTGTTCTGCTGAGTGAATAATGTTATTGGGAACCTGCGATATTTATAAGACTATAGAAGTGAAATATAAGTATGAAAACAGAAATGTTCTAAGGTTGTATGGTAATTCTAGGCTTAAAATAAAAACATGTTGGAGATTTATGTGTATCATTTGTGTTGTATAATTGGACTTGTTATCAAAAAGATATGTACAGTTACATGTTACTTTTTACACTTAGATAAAATTTAAAAGTATTTTTAAGTTAATGAGAGCCTAATCTCTGTGAAGGTTTTATTGTAAAACACAAAGGTAAAATGCCCATTCATTTCCATGTGAAAACTGTTTTCTTCAGGCTTCAGGAAGGAGTAGCCTGAGGAAAAGATGTTCCTGATATTCAGGGCAACAAAACAATAGGTAATCAAAAGGCCCAAAGCAGGGTTTCTCCACTGAGACTTTACTGGTCACACTGATATCAGAGTTTTCTGAGATGCATTCCCTTCAGCTATCCAGTACATGGCCATGTCACAGAGCTTGGAAGTGGTACATATCTTGTACACAAAACCATGAGCCTATTTTGGAGAGTGGCCAGAATTCAGGAAGGATACAGGAACGTAAGAAAATAATAGGTGTTGCCCAATGATAAGGCAAGCCACAGTCCATTTATAAAATGGCCAGGATGAATGCTTGGAAGTTTTCTCTTTGACAGGACACACCCATTGAGGCATTCTCTTTTCTAATGTCTACAACCATGGACACAGTGGGATACACAGACATAGAATCACTCGCCTTGTCAAAGGACTAACTAGAAACAGTTCACTCCAAACCAAACAAACCCCCTTTCCTAACTATTCTCAGAACATGAGAAAAAACCACAAACCCACTCAAACACCCACGAAGTCACCTCCTTCCCCCAAGTAGGTCTGAAACTATCCAGAGTGTCCTCTGACTGGAGGGCAATACTATGTTCCCCAGAAATGGCCTGTCCTGTCTCAGATCTGGTCTTCTGGGTCAACTCTGTGAAGTTGTCAGGAGACAGCAGTGAGCCTCTAACTTCTTTCTCTGGAAGGGCCCCTCTTCAGAACTTTCCTGGCATTTGGCCATCCTCACATCACTAGGTACCACAAAAGACTGACTCTGTCCTTGGTAAATCCAAACAAGTGAGACCACTGTGACTGGAGCTTGGACTGGGTCTGGATGCCTGGCTTCCTGGAACCCAAATTCGGAGAGTTCCATCAACAAGGATGTGAGGTGAGGTCACTTCCTTCAGGAACTGAATGTGGTCACTGCATTTGCAACCACTTTGTCCTAACATTTGCTTCCTAGGGTCTCATAATATGGAGGATGCCCCTACTTCCTGTGAAACTTTCACAAGTTCGAATGGTATAGAAACAATAGGCACCTGGGAACAGCTCTCCACACAGGCCTAGTTTGGTCAATCTTCCCTACATTAAGAAGAGAGAGGATGATTCAGACACATGCTTTTAACCTGACCGGGTTGTTTGCCATGGAAGATGACGTTTGCTCTCTCAGGCCTTTCATAGCTGCCTGCATCTTCTCCAGGGATCATATCTGCATGGACCTTTGAGGTTGTCAACAGGTGGAAGGTCCCCTACACCCCTGTATTGTAAGACCAACTCTGTCCCTGCTCTTCTGTAAAGTTGGATTGAGGGAAAAGTGTATAGTTAGGATTAATAACATGTTCGATTTGTGGTAGGAATCATTCTGTTGGATGAATAATGGTATTGGGAACCTGCAATATTTATAAGAATATACAGGTGAAATGTAATTATGAAAACTGAAATCTAGGTAAGATTTGAATACCAGAAAGGCATTGGGCCCATGATTGGGATACTTATCTTTGAATTATGTTCTGCCCAGATGTCTCAGATAAATCAATATACAATGGCATAGGACCTTGTACCTTAGATGGTTGATTGTTGAAGAGTTCATCCAGTCAAAAAGGGATAGTCGGTAGGATTAGGTAGATAGTCGGTAGGTTTAGAAAAAAGAGTGAGTATAGTATTTGGACAAAAAGTTCTTTTGCAATAGGGTTTCGGATAAAGAGTGAATGTAAATGTCAGCACATGTGAAGAATCAGTCACTATGATGAACTGGGGAAAATATGTAGGAAAAGAGATATCAATAGAGACATTAGGAAATCAGACAAAATATAAAGTGAGTGATAGGATTAGACATTTTCAACATGGTTGAGGTTGAATATATAATCTTGGGAAGAAAGAAATATGTACTCACCAATAGGATTGACATTTGAGAGAATTAGGCATCCAAGACATGGATGTTTTTAGTAATCCATGTTCACTTTCCATTTAGGCTTCGGGACAATCCTAAGTGTGACCTTTGTATTTTGTGTCCAGAATATTACTGTGATAAAATGTATATGTATATCAGTTGACATGAGTCTTTCTTCCACCATTTCTGTGAGCAAAATTTTGAAGATATACAAATTATTATTGAGGGTACACAGAGGTGTACCCTGTGTCTATCAATATAGAGACAATGCATGAATAGACCATACTGTGAATAAATAATATAACTGGTTCCACTTTAAACAATGGATTGAATTGATATTTGAAAGTATACAAGAAATCTTATATTGATATGCAATCATTCATTCCCACCAGTTTTACATCTAATGGTAATATTAGGTTTACGGTTTATCATGACGGGTGTGTGAGTTTTGCTTCAAAAATGATAATGGAAATCAAAAATAATGTCTTTGGAAAAAAGTCTCATGAAAGGAGCAGTCAAGAAACGTGGAGGAATACATGTGTTCTGAAGCAGGAAGTGATTGAAAGTAAAACAAATGCGTATAAATTTGCTAAATTGTGAATGAAATATACATACTATGATGTGCATAAACTGGACAAATAGTAATGTACCAGTGTTGAATAAAAATGAACGTCAAAATACAATTATATCCCATAGGAATCTTCTTGCAATTATGTTAAACTGGGTCAGTTACTGTAGAAATATTAGAATTATTTTTGGTGTTATAATACAATTTATTTTAGCACTAGCATGCCACAGAATGTCGAGGAAAGAGCAATGAATTTTTAGTTATCGCACTAGTAATCTATCATTAAATGACTATTTTGGGGAGTCTAGAAATTACATAAGGCTATGTAACATTTTTTTTATTTAGCATTCATAAAAACTTAGAATTTTGGTAATATTTCTACTTTTTTATTTTTTTTAATTTATTCAGTTGTTGATCGACCTCATTTTATTTATTTATATGTGGTGCTGAGAATATAACCCAGTGCCTCACACATGCTAGCCAAGCATGTTACCACTGAGCCAGACACCCAGACCCTCCACATTTATCTTATAATCAAACACTCCTCTCCCTGTTCTTTACTCACTTTCTTCCTCATTTTCCCCCTTCTCTCTCTTCCTTTTTCATTTTCCCTCCATAGGAGTTTTTCTCTCATGTCATTACAAACAGTAATATGCTATGAAATTTACATTTAAGAATTTTTTTATAGTCATTCTTTTTTCTTGAGAAAATTTAATAATTATAATAACCTATAGATATATTACAATACATTTATTATACATATGTATCTATATTCATGCATATGTATTACATATGATATATATACATATATATTTAAAATTACTTTGATTAGCCTGTTAGAAATAATATAGACCAAGTCTTTCTTAATTTTCAAGTCTTCTAGAATTAACAGCTTACAGTGAAAATCAAATAAACATATTTAAGTAAACAGGTATCATTCTTATTTATCAATACTTATCATTTAAGTTTTTATATTACATTAAGCTGTGATATGGCATATTAACTCTTATGAATTAGTGAAATTTTATTTGAACAACCTTTTATTTAAGGACCATATGCACTGACATTTTAAATGGCTTTCTTGTGATTTTAATTTCTATCAATTGCATATTTATTGCCAAATACTTATTTTATTAATTTTCATATTCATGATTGATATAAAGTCAATTGTTTAATTCTTCTTGTAAGTAGTTACTTATTACAGTAATAATTCTACATCTTTATAAGAAAAATGGTACAAAGATATTTTCATGCAAAATTAAGAATAATTGCATGCTCTAAATGTTTCATTGTTGATACATATAATAAAGAGCTTTTGATGAGTCTCTTCCCCAGTAAAACATAAAATGCAAAGATATAGTTGGGTATGTATGTCCAAATAAAGATAAGGAAAAATACACATTATCAGCTACAAACTATCAAATAAAAGATGAAAAGAACAATCCAACACATTGTACGAACTTGTCAGATGAGGTAGCCTAAGACTAGACCTGGTCCATGACAAAATATTCACGAAAAAAAATGAAATATGAAAAATATAGGAAATGATATGAATTTTTCATGAAGGTAGGTGGATTATCCTTTAATCTCAATATATGTTCATTTTCAAAAGCCAGTTTTCTGGTAAAATAAATTTGTGATATTTACAACTACACAAAACAAACTTTCTGCTTATCAAAATGAATGCATCTCAACTCCTTTTTAGCTGATTTCTTCCCACTCAATTTTAAACCTTTGTTTATTTATTTTTATTGGTTTTTCAAAACATTACAAAGCTCATGATATATCATCTTTCATACATTTGACTGAAATGGGTTATGAACTCCCAATTTTCCCCAAATACGAATTGCAGAATCACATCAGTTACACATTCACATTTTTACATAATGTCACATTAGTGACTGTTGTCCTCTGCTACCTTTATTATCCCCTACTATCCCCCCTCCCCTTTCATCCTATCTTCCCTCTCTTCCTCATCTGCTTTTTCACTTCTCTCTCTTGTTCCCGCCTTTCCCCTCACAACGTCTTATATGTAATTTTGTGTAAAAATGAGGGTCTCCTACCATTTCCATATGCTTTCCCTTCTCTCTCCCTTTCTCTCTCCCACTTGTCTTTGTTTAATATTAATCTTTTCCTCATGCTCTTCCTCCCTGTTCTATTCTTAGTTACCCTATTTTTATCAAAGCAGACATTTGGCATTTGTTTTTTTAAGGATTGGCTAGCTTCTCTTAGCATAATCTGCTCTAATGCCATCCATTTCCCTGCAAATTCTATGATTTTGTCATTTTTTAGTGCTGCATCCATCGTGTATAGATGCCACATTTTTTTTATCCATTCATCTATTGAATTGCATCTAGGTTGGTTACACAGTCTAGGTATTGTGAATTGTGCCACTATGATCATTGATGTGGCAGTATCCCTTTAGTACACTCTTTTAAGATCCTCAGGGAATAGTCCGAGAAGGGCGATAGCTTGTTCAAATGGTGGATCCATTCCTAGCTTTCCCAGGAATCCCCATACTGCTTTCCATGTTGGCCTCACCAATTTGCAGTCCCACCAGCGGTGTACAAGTGTCCCCTTTTCCCCACATCTTCGTAAACACTTGTTGTTGTTTGACTTCATAATGGCTGCCAATCATACTGGAGTGAGATGGTATCTTAGGGTGGGTTTGATTTGCATTTCTCTGACTGCTAGATATGGTGAGCATTTTTTCATGTACTTGTTGATTGATTGTATGTCCTCCTCGGTGAAGTGTCTTTTCAGGTCCTTGGCCCATTTGTTGATTAGGTTATTTGTTATCTTATTGATAATTTTTTTGAATTCTTTGTATATTCTGGATATTAGGGCTCTATCTGAAGTGTGAGGGGTAAAAATTTGTTCCCAGGATGTAGGCTCTCTATTTACTTCCCTTTTTGTTTCTCTTGCAGAGAAAAAAAACTTTTTAGTATAAGTAAGTCTCATTTTTTTATTCTTGTTAAGAACTCTTGGGCTATGAGCGTCCTATTAAGAAATTTGGAGCCCGACCCCACAGTATGTAGATCGTAGCCAACTTTTTCTTCTATGAAACGCAGTGTCTCTGATTTTATATCTAAATCCTTGATCCATTTTGAGTTAAATTTTGTGCATGGCGAGAGAACGGGATTCAGTTTCATTTTGTTGCATATGGATTTCCAATTTTCCCAGCACCATTTGTTGAAGATGCTATCCTTCCTCCACTGCATGCTTTTAGCCCCTTTATCAAATATAAGAAAGTTGTAATTTTGTGGATAGGTTTCTGTGTCCTCTCTTCTGTACCACTGGTCCACCTGCATTTTTCGGTACCAGTTCCATGCTGTTTTTCTTACTATTGCTTTGTAGTACAGTTTGAACTCTGGTATCGCTATACCTCCAGATTCACACTTCCTGCTTAGAGTTGCTTTTGCTATTCTGGGTCTTTTATTTTTCAATATGAATTTCATGATTGATTTATCTATTTCTACAAGAAATGCCGTTGGAATTTTGATTGGCATTGCATTAAACCTGTAGAGAACTTTGCGTAATATTGCCATTTTTATGATGTTAGTTCTGCCTATTCATGAACAGGGCACATGTTTCCATCTTCTGACATCTTCTTCTATTTCTCTCTTTAGATTTCTGTAGTTTTCATTATATAAATCTTTCACCTCTTTTGTTAGGTTGATTCCGAAGTATCTTATTTTATTTGAGGATGTTGTGAATAGAGTGGTTTTCCTCATTTCC
This sequence comes from Callospermophilus lateralis, assembly GCF_048772815.1. Classification (NCBI taxonomy): domain Eukaryota; kingdom Metazoa; phylum Chordata; class Mammalia; order Rodentia; family Sciuridae; genus Callospermophilus; species Callospermophilus lateralis. The sequence goes on from NW_027510789.1 coordinate 324,457, forward strand.
ATTTCAGAAGTTTTTTTTCTGTTATACAGGAATGCATTTGATTTATGCGTGTTAATTATATATCCTGCCACTTTTCTGAATTCATTTATTAACTTTAGCCATTTCTTTGTAGACATTTTTGTGTCTGTTAAATATATTATCATGTCATCTGCAAATAGTGATACTTTAAATTCTTCTTTTCCTATTTTTATGCCTTTAATTTCTTTTGTCTGTTTAATTGCTCTGGCTAGTATTTCAAGAACTAAATTGAATAGAAGTGGTGATAGAGGGCATCCCTGTCTTGTTCCAGATTTTAGAAGGAATGCCTTCAGTTTTTTCTCCATTTAGGATGATGCTAGCCTGAGGTTTAGCATATATAGCTTTTACAATGTTGAGGTAAGTTCCTGTTATCCCTAGTTTTTATAGAGTTTTGAACATAAATGGATGCAGAACTTTGTCAAATGCTTTTCTGCATCTATCGAGATGATCATATAGTTCTTGTCTTTAAGTCTATTGATGTGGTGAATGGCATTTATTGATTTTCGTATATTGAACCATCCTTGCATCATAGGGATGAATCCTCCTTAATGATGGTGCACAATTATTTTGATATGCTTTTGTACTCGATTTGTCAAAATTTTATTGAGAATTTTTGCATCCAAGTTCATTAGAGATATTGGTCTGTAGTATTCTTTCTTTGAAGTGTCTTTGTCTGGTTTCGGGATCAGGGTGATGTTGGCCTCATAGAATGAATGTGGAAGAGCTCCTTCTTTTTCTATTTCTTGAAAAAGCTTGAAAAATATTGATTTTAATTCTTCTTTGAAGGTTTTGTAGAAATCCGCTGTATTCCCATCCGGTCCAGGGCTTTTTTTGGGTTGGCAGTCTTTTGATTGCTTCTTCTATGTCTTCCTTTGTTATTGGAATGTTTAAATTGTTTGTGTCTTCCTGACTCAATCTGGGCAGATCGTATGCCTTAAGAAATTTATCAATATCTTCACAATATTCTGTTTTATTGGAATATAGTGTTTCAAAATACTTTCTAATTATCTTCTATATTTCTGTAGTGTCTGTTGTGATATTGCCTTTTTTATCCCACATGTTAGTAATTTGAATTCTCTTTCTTCTTCTCTTCCTTAGCGTGGCTAAGGGCCTGTTGATCTTATTTATTTTTTCAAAGAACCAACTTTTAGTTTTATCAATTTTTTCAACTTTTTTTTGTTTCAATTTCGTTGATTTCTGCTCTAAATTTAATTATTTCTTGTCTTCTACTACATTTGCTGTTGTTTTGCTCTTCCTTTTCTAGGTTTTTGTGGTGTAGTTTAAGTTCATTTATTTGTTGTTTTTTTTTCTTTTTTTGAGGAAAGAACTCCAAGAAATGAATTTCCCTCTTCAAACTGCTTTCATTGTGTCCCATAGATTCCGGTATGTTGTGTCTGTATTGTCATTTGTCTCTAAGAATTTTTTATCTCCTTCTTTATGTCTTCTGTAACCCATTGGTCATTCAGTAGCATGTTGTTCATTTTCCATGTGATGTAGGATTTTTCCTTCCTTCTTTTCTCATTGATATCCAGTTTCATTCCATTATGATCGGATATGGTGCACGGTATAATCTCCATGCCTTTATATTTACTAAGAATTGCCCTATGGCATAATATATGGTGTATCTTTGAGTAGGATCCATGTGCTGCTGAGAAGAACATGTATCCACTTGATGATGGTTGATATATTCTATATATGTCGGTTAAGTCTAGGTTATTGATTGTGCTGTTGAGTTCTATAGTTTCTTTATTCAGTTTTTGTCTAGAGGATCTCTCTAATGCCAAGAGTGGTGTGTTGAAGTCACCCATAATTATTGTGTTGTAGTCTATTTGACTCTTGAACTTGAGGAGAGTTTGTTTTATGAACGTTGCACTTCCATTGCTTGGTGCATACAAATTGATAATTGTTTTTTTCTTGTTGGTGGATGATTCCTTTTAACAGAATATAGTGTCATTCTTTATCCCTTTTGATTAACTTAGGTTTCAAGTTGATATTATTCCATATGAGTATGGCAAATCCTTCTTGCTTCCGAGGGCCATGTGAGTGTTATGATTTTTCCCAACCTTTTACCTTCAGCCTGTGTATGTCTTTTCCTATCATATGAGTCTCCTGAAGGCAGAATATTGTTGGATTTGTTTTTTTGATCCAGGTTACTAGCACATGTCTCTTGATTAGTGAATTTAGGCCATTAACATTTAAGGTTACAATTGAAATATGATTTGTACTTCCAGTCATGTTTATTTATTTATTATATTTTAGTTTGGATAGTTTTTACTTTTTTGGTTACTTTCCTCCCGCTTTACTGAGATACTTCCCACTGTTAGTTTTGGGCACTATTTTTTAACTCTTCTTCTTGTAGTATTTTGCACAAAATGCTTTGCAGTGCTTGTTTTCTGGCTGAGAATTGTTTTAGCTTTTGTTTATCGTGAAAGACTTTAATTTCATTGTCAAATCTGAAGCTTAACTTTTCTTTATATGGTATTCTTGGTTGGAATTCTTTTTTTTTTTCAGCATTTGAATTACATTGTTCCAGGATCTTCTCACTTTCAAAGAATGTGATGAAAAATCAGTTGTTAACCTAATTGGTTTACCCCTGAATGTAATCTGCCTCTTTTCTCTTATAGCTTTTAATATTCTCTCCTTGTTCTGTATGTTGGCTATCTTCATAATTATATGTCTTGGAGTTGGTCTATTTTGGTTTTGAATGTTTGGGGTCCTGTAGGCTTCCAGAATTGGCAATCCAATCCATCATTCATCTCTGGGAAGTTTTATAGAATTATTTCATTTAATATGTTGTCCATTCCTTTGGTTTGAATCTCTATGCCTTCTTCTATCCTGATGACTCTTAAATTTGTTTTTTGTTTTTTTATGACATCCCATATCTTTTGAATAAATTCCTGGTGGGATTTAAGCATCTTTTCTGTGTTTACTCAATTCTTTTCAAGTTGATAAACTTTGTCTTCATTATCTGATGTTCTGACTTCTACTTAATCTAGTCTATTTGTAATATTCTCGTTTGAGTTTTTAATTTGGTTTATATTTTCCTGCATTTCTAGGATTACTGTTTAATATTTTTTTTAAGATCTCTATCTCCTGGTAATGCTCATTCTTTGCCATTTGAATTTGTTTGTTTAATTCATTTTCAAAATATACTTTTATTGCTTGAACTTACTGACTCATGTCTTCTCTAATATTCCTTTCCATCTGAGTTCGGTATGCCTTGAGTTCTTTCCCTATCCCTGTTTCTGATGCTTCAAGGTCCTCCTGTAGATTTAAGTTGTCCTGCATTGTTTGTACTCCTTTTTTGCCCTTGTTTTTTCATGATGTTCACGTTACTTTCCAGCTCTATTTGATTGCTGTGTTTCTGCTTTATTCTTTAGATTTGTTTTGGTGTTGTATATCTCTGTTGTCTCTCCTTTGTGTTGGTAAACTATGCCTGCTAAAGTGGATTCCGCTTGGAAGTAATTCCGAAGGCCGAGCTCCAGTGATGTCACGTGCAGGCCTGCGGTCTCCAGCCGCCCAGTCACAAGGGCCTGCCTTCTAGTCCTTTGGTTTCTCCTGCTTGTCCTGGTTTCTTTTTCTAGACCAGATTTCCCCTGAGTGATGCCTCTCGGCAGTTCAAACTGTACTCTGTGCCTGCCGTTTGTTGGGTGTGGAGGGTGTCTTTTGGGAACCCAGACACTCTATTGTTTTGATTTTTTCCGCTTGCCCCTCCCCCAGCACTGGCTATACACGTTTCGTTATGGCCACTGATGGTAGGGGGAGTCGAAAGTCAGGTGTCTCTAGTTTTTCTTGCGTCTTTATGCAGGCTTGCTCTGAATAACCCTCCCCCGGAAAGCCTAGGAGACATTTTATGCGAATTCCCCGCTGTATGAGAGATGAGCTGAGTAACACACATCTGTTTTATTGTTGCAGTCTATTGGAGAGGGGCGGTGGTTACATCAGATCTCAAAGATGGTGGCCGCTGGTTTCCTTGGTGGAGTTTCTTTTGTGAGGGATAGAACTATACCACTTTCTTCCCTGTCTGAATTCCCAAACTCAGCCCGGGGATCAGTGGGAGCTCAGCCGGCAGGATTCCACAGAATCCGCAGCAACATTTCTCCCTGCTTCAGGTCACTTCTCGGTGGTGCCCCGCCATCTGAAACAGCAGGCCTGGCTGCATGATTCAATCAGCCCGGATCTCTGATTGCACAGTTGGCTATTGGGAACCCCGGCACTCTATTGTTTTGATTTTTTTTTTTCCGCTTGCCCCTCTCTCAGCGCTGGCTAGACAGGTTTTTTTCACCACTGATGGGAGGGGGATTTGAAAGTCAGGTGCCTCTAGTTTTCCCCTATCTTTATGCAGGCTCCCTCTGATAATCTCTCCCCCAGAAAGCCTAGGAGAGATTTGATGCAAATTCCCCGAAGTATGGGAAATGAGCTGAGTAACAGCACCTGTTTTATTGTTGCAATCTGTAGGGGAGTGGCTGTCGTTACTTCAGCTCACCAAGATGGTGGCCGTTGGTTTCCTTCGTGGAGTTTCTATTATGGGGGTTAGAACTGTACCACTTCCTTCCCCATCTGAAACCCTGAACTCAGCCCAGGGCTCAGTGGGGACTCTACTGGCAGAATTCCACAGAATCTGCATCAACGTTTCTCCGTGATTATTGATCGCATCTCGGTGGTGCCCTGCTGTCTGTAGCCACTGGACGGGTAGCGCGGATCAGTCAGACAGGATCTCCGGTCGCAGAGTTGGCTCATGTTTGAGACTCATTTACCGGAACTCAGTGCTAGAAATCATTCTTCTAGGTTTCAGTGCACCCCCATTTTGCTGTAAGTTCCTAACAAGATAGTTTTTTGTCGTTCTTAGTCGTTAGTCACCTGCGCAGTGGCGCGGTACACTGGGTATGATGCTCTCTATTCGCGGCCATCTTGCAATGTCAAAATATTATGATTTGTATGCACCATTCACTAAAGTTAGTTTTCAGTATTAGGAAACAAATATGTATTTCAGGTGGATGAATATTTCTGAGAATAATCTTGTGAAAAGTTCATTATAAATCCTCATACATGAATATGAATAATTTTAGGAAGTGTATAATAAGACACATATATTTCATGTTTTGAAAAATCGGGAGAGTATATATATATACACACACACACACAAACACACACACCGAGACATTAAAAAGTAGCAATATATCTGCCAATTGAAATTCATCATTAAATATATAACATCCACTTATCCAAAAATATACATTTTACTGAAAATGGATTTATGCATAATGTTGGTCAACTAGGAAGCTCACCCATAGGTTGAATTTTCTGTTCCAACAGAGGTTAGGAGGAGTGATCTCTTCTCACAATTTTTATCTGCCATGTCAGCCACCTCAGAAGAATGTACATGTGATACCAGGTAGGATTCTATTTGTGCATATAAAAATACATGTGCTTAATAGGCTACAGAAAAAGGGAGAGAGGAATTCACATATTTGTTAATTTTAAAAACACATGGAGAACTATGTCAATAAACATTAACTATATTTATAACTCCTACACAATATAATGCAAAAGGATGTCCAACTACATACCATGCCTTCTCTGAATTGCTGGTATTTGTATTCTGTTTGGGTTACTATTCTCCATCGTATAAGGATTAGTAGTCAGAGTCTAGTAGGATATGGGTTAGTGTCAGAGATTCAGTATTTCAAATGGAAAATAGGAAAGTAAACCCAATGTGTTTGCAAATATGTGCTACACAAAAGTCTTCCCACTCACATTAAAAACAATCCCTTGATATTACCCTCACTGGAAGAAATACACAATTAGAGGATAAGAGTTAGAAAATCTGTGAATACATACCCGGAATGGAATATGCTGAAGAGTTCACAACCTTGGAGGTGGTAGATGAGTTTCCAAAAGTAAAAGACAAGGTAAACACTCCACAACATGGAGCTCTGCAGGCCTAAAGACTTCTTGAGATACTGCCTCTGAGTTGGGACACTTAAAATGTATGTTGTTGTCGGTAGCTTTAGCATCCTATGTAGTGAGACCATCAAAACTGGGTCAACATCTATGTGACCTGGAGGACATGGTATCTTATTTTCCAATTAAAATGAGGCAGCAGTGCTGAATTCTCACTTTGTGGGTAAACTGTGGCAACTGGGGGATAAGTGTCTCTCCGTGTGGACTGTGAAGCCATTTGGTCATACTCTACTTTTCGTGGTGATTCTTGCTGCTGCACTGGGAGTTTGGTATTGGCTTAATGAAATACAAGGAGTTCAACTGGGACACAGTGCTGGAGGGAGTTCTGTCACGTGTGGTGGGACAGGGTCTCCAGGAGAATGCACCAACCAGGCTTATGTCCAACATAGCTTGCCCCCTTGACCATATCAACCTGATTCTGAACATTGCACAGAAACCTATCCATATAACAAGATGCCTTTACATATAAGGGTCTGCTGGCTGCATCATGTCAGTCACAAGCCATTTGAAAGCCAATGGCCAATCCACATGAAACCACCAGAGATGGTTTATCTCACACCTACCCACCTTTGCTGTAGGCCCACTACTCAGCAGGTTCCAACTTACTGGCATCTCTGTTCTACACCATTTTTGTGAAACCCAGTCAATCAAGGCACTTTCTCATACACTCATGATCAGCAACAGGATCTCCAATGGTTTTCCAGTGCCACCTAGTAATGGGAATTTCAAAAATTTCATGGTATTTATCGAGCCCATTTTTTAAGGTTGAAGTTGGAGGCACTGAGGGTTTCATTTAATTCAGTAACCATTAAATGGTGAGAAAGCCCATTTCAATGAAAGCTCTGGAAGACTCTCACAGGCAAGGCTTCCCAAAGAGTTGCCAAATGGTCACATAAAGCCAGGCATATTGAGGTCTACAATGTAAAATCCTTGCGTGTTTTGACTCTCAACTATGGGTGCTAATTCCTTCAGAAAAAAATTATGTGATAACCTGGCTGAGATTCCCTGTGCTCTGTGGAAAGCCTTCCTGGGCACAGATCTCAGTTTCCAAGGGTGACTCTCATGCATGGCCTCCTAAAATCCCAAAAAAACTCATGGCAATACCTCTCTGAGATCAGTTCCAGAACTCAGTCTCTAAGGGGAATCACACTAGAATTCAAGACCAGGTGGAGCCAGTCATATTTTTCAACAACCACACTAATAACCACAATTAAAACCAGAACACTTCCACATGGCCGTCATCTTCTTCCATATAGATACTCATTTTAACCTCTGGCTGGAGGTTTCCATGAGGGGCACAGCCCAAGACAGTGTCCAAAATAAGCTCCCTTGCCCCTCATTTGCTTAACGTTGGGGTGGCCTGAACACCTTCCTGTGAACCATGACTTATCAAATAGGCCTGCCGTTAATACTGCTCTGCTTCTCCAATTTGAGGACTACTGACTGTGGGGTTTAGATTCTTCATGTGAATTGGAATCATTGGAATCACCTATGGGCTAGCCTCTGAAGGGCTTTGAAGAACTCATTTGACCCAAAGGCATCCTATTCTCACTTGATAGAGGTCAGGAACCTTACAGAGGTAGGGAGAGACTTCATCCACAAAAACTGCTCTTTTGGCCATTTTGGTTTTGGATGAACACGTGGGATGTATAAGGTGCTGAGTATCTAACCACAGCCTCACACAGGGCCAAGAGGCTGTTTCAGAAACATCCATTTCCAAAGCAATTAAGCAAAGAGCCACAGGTGATGCCCATTAATTTCCATTTGAAAACAGTTTTCTTCAGGCTTCACAAATTAGTGTCCTGAGGTAAAGACCTTCCTGAAATTCAGGGCAACAGAACAATAGGTAAGCAAAAGGCCCAAAGAAGGGTTTCACCACTGAGACTTTCCTGGCCCCACTGATATCTGAGTTTTCTTAGATTCTCGCCATTCCCTTCAGCTATCCAGTACATCACCATTTCACAGAGCTTGGAGGTGGTACATATCTTGGACACAAAACCATGAGGCTATTCTGGAGAGTTTCCAGAATTCAGGAAGAAAACAGAAACTACTGAGAGCAGATGTTGCCCTTCAATAAGACAAGCTGCAGTCCATTTGTAAATTGGGCAGGATGAATGCTTGGAAGCTTTCTACTAGACAGGACACATCCATTGATGCATTCTCTTTTCTAATATCTACAATCACGGACAGAGTGGGATACACAGACATAGAAGCACTCGCCTTGTCAAACGACTTACTGGAAACAGTCCACACCAATCCAAACAAAGAGCCTTTCCTACCTATTCTCAGAACATGAGACAAAACCACAAACCCACACACACACACTCAAAGGCACCTCCTTTGCTCAAGTAAGTCTGTGACTATCCAGAGTGTCCTCAGAATGGTGGGCCATTGTATGTTCCCCCAAAATGGCCTGTCCTGTATCAGATCTGGTCTCCTTGGCCAACACTTTGAAGTTGTTAGGAGCCATGGGTGAGCCACTACCTGCTTTCCCAGGAAAAGCTCCTCTTCAGAGCTTTCCTGTCATTTGGCCATCGTCACATCAGTAGGTACTAAGAAAGACTGACTCTGTTCTTGGTAAATCAAAACAAGTGAGACCACTGGGACTGGGACTGTGACTGGCTCTTGGTGCCTGTCTTCCAGGATCAAACGTCCAGAGAGTTCCATCACCAAGGCAGTGAGGTGAGGTCATTTCCTTCAGGAACTGAAAGAGGTCACTGACTTGGCAACCACTTTGTCCTAACAGTTACTTCTAAGGGTCCCATGAGATGGAGGCTGTCCCTACTTCCTGTCACACTTTCCAGTTAGAATGGTATACCAACCATAGGTACCTGAGAACAGCTCTCCACACAGGCCTGGTTTGGTCCATCTTCTCTACATTAAGAAGGTAGAGGCTGATTTAGACATATCCCTTCATCCTGACCAGATAGTTTGCCATGGAAGATGTCTTTTGCTCTCTCAGGTCCTTCATAGCTTCCTTCATCATCTCAGGGGATCATTTCTGCATATACCTTTGATGTTCTCAGCAGGTGGAAGATCCCCTACATTCCTGTATTGTAAGACCAACTCTGTCCCTCCTCTTCTGTAAAGTTAGATTGAGGGAAAAGTGTATGTTTAGGGTTAATAACATGTTTGATTTGCGTTAGGAATCTTTCTGCCGGATGAATAATGGTATTGGAAGCCTGTGATATTTACAAAAATATATAGGTAAAATAAAAGTATAAAAACAGAAATCTAGGTAAGATTGGAAGCCAGAAGGGAACTGGGCCCTTGAGTGGGATACTTAGGTTTGAATTATGTTCTGCACATGTGTCTCAGATAAATTGATATACAATGGCATAGGACCTTATACCTTGGATAATTGATTGTCGAAGAGAACATCGAGTCAAAAAACTATAGTCAGTAGCATTAGGAAGATAGCCAGTAGGTTTAGAAAGAAGAGTGAGTATAGGATTTGGACCAAAAGTTCTTTAGCAATAGGGTTTTGGGTAGAGAGTGAATGTAAATGTCAGCATATGTGAAGTGTCAGTCACAATGATGAACTGGGGGAAATATGTATGAAAGCAGGTATCAATAAAGATATTACCAAATCAGGCAAAGTATGAAGTGAGTGATAGGATTAGACATTTTCAACATGGTTGAGGTTGAATATATAATCTTAGGAAGAAACAAATATGTAGTCACCAATTTGATTTACATTTGAGAGCATTAGGCAACCTGGACATGGTTCTTTTTAGTAATCCACGCTCCCTTGGCATTTAGGCTTTGGTACAATCATGAGTGTGACCTTCGTTTTTTGTGTCCAGAATATTCCTGTGATAAAATCTATATATAGATAAGGTGACATGAGTATTTCTTCCACCATTTCTGGGAGCAAAATTTTGAAGACGTATAAATTAGTATTGAAGGGACAAAGAAGAGTACACTGTATCTATTAATATAGAGATAATGCATTAATAGACAATACTGTGAATAAAAAGCATAACTGGTTCCAACTTTAAATAATGGATTGAAATGAATCGTGAACATATAGAGGAAATCTTATATTGATATACAATTATTCATTCCAACCAGTTATACATCTAATGTTAATATTAATGTTATGGTTCATCATGAAGAGTGTGTGAGTTTAGCTTCGAAATTGATTATGGAAATTGAAAATAATGTATTTGGAAAGAAGTCTCATGAAAAGACCAGTCAAGTAACATGGAGGAATACATGTGTTCTGAAGCAAGAAGTGTTTGAAAGTGAAACAAATTCCTATATATTTTAAAATTGTGGAAGAAGTACATATCCTATGATGTGCAAAAACTGAAGAAATAGTAATGTACCAGTGTTGGATTAAAATGAAGGTCAATATAGACATCATGTCCCATAGGAATCTACTGGCATTGATGTTAAACTGGGTCAGTTACTGTAGAAATATTAGGATTTGTAAACACCATTGATTGAAATTAGTTTTCAGTACTGGTAAATAAATATGTATTTCAGGTGGATGAATATTTCTGAGAATTATCTTCTGAAAAGTTGATTATAAATTTATATACATGAACATGAATGAATTTACAGAGTGTGTATAAGTCACATACATTTCATATTTTGAGAAATCTGGAGTGTATATATATATATATATATATATATATATATATATATATATATATATTTTAAATAAACACAAATATACATTAAAAAGTATCAATATATATGCTAATCGTAATTCATCATGTAATATACATCATTCACAGATGCAAAATATTTATTATACTGAACATGGATTTATGTATAATATTGTTCTACTGGGAAGCTTACACATACTTTGAATTTTCAGTTCCCACAGCGTTTAGGAGGACTGATCTCTTCTCACAATTTGTATCTGCCAATTCAGCCAACTCATGAAAATGTACGTGTGATACCAGGTAGGATTCTGTATGTGCATATAAAAATACATGTGCTGAGTAGGCTACAGAGAAAGGGAGACAGGAATTCACATATTTGTGAACTTTATAAACACATGGAGGACTATTTCAATTAAAAATTGAGTAGATTTATAACACCTACCCTTAATCATGCAAAAGGGAAGTCCAACTGTACAGCATGCCTCCTCTGAACTGCTTGTATTTTTATTCTATTTGGGTATTTTTCTTCATCATATTAGGATTAGTAGTCAGAGTATAGTAGGGTATGAGTTACTGTCAGGGATTCAGTATTTCGAATGGAAAATTGGAAATGGATCAATGTGTATGCAAATTAGTGTTACACAAAAATTTTCCCACTCTCATTTAGAACAATAACTTGCCATTACCTTCACCCCAAGTAAGACACAATTAGAGAAAAAGAGTTAGAAAATCTTTGAATTCATACCTGAAATGAAAACTGCTCCGGATTTCACAACCTTGGAGATGGTAGAGGAGTTTCCAAAAGTAAGGGACAATGTAAAAACTCCACAAACATGAAGATATGCCAGCCTAAAGACGTCTGGAGAAACTGCCTCTAAGATGGACAGTTGAAATATATGTAGTTTTCAGGAACTTTAGCTTTTTTTCTAGTAAGACCATCAAACGTCTTTATGCATCTCTGTGACCTGGAGGACATGGTTTATAATTTTCCAATGAACATGAAGCAGTAGTGCTGAATTCTCTCTTTGTAGGTGAACTATGGCCACTGGGGGCTATGTGTCTCCCCATGTGGACTGTGAAGCCATTTTATCATCCTCCACTTTTTATAGTGTCTCCTGCTGCACTGAGAGTTTTGTATTTGCTTCATGAAATACAAGGAGTTAAACTTGACCACAGTCCTGGAGGGAGTTCTGTCACATATGGTGGGTCAGGGACTGCAGGAGAATGCACCAACAGGACTTGTATACCACATAGGTTGCCTCCGTGACCATAGCAACCTGATTCTGAACATTGCCCTTAAACCTCTCCATATAACATGATGCGTTTACATACAATGTTCTGCTGTCTGCATCATGTCAGTCACAAGCCATTTGGAAGACAATGGCAGATCCACATGACCCCACCACAGATGTTTTATCACACACTTAATCACCTCTGCTCTAGGCCCACTATTCTGCAGGCTCCAAATTACTGGCATCTCTGTTCTACACCATATTCATGAAAGCCTGTTAATCAAGCACTGTCTGGTACACTCATGATCAGCAACAGGACATCCAAAGGTTCTTCAGTGCCACCTGGTCATTGGAATTTTAAAAATTTCATGGTATTTATCTAGCCAATTTTCAAGGATGAAGTTGGAGGCACTGTTTATTTCAATTCATTCAGGAATCATTCAATGTTGAGGAAGATCATTTCAATGAAAGCTCTGGAGAACTCTCACAGGCAAGGCTTCCCAAAGAGTGGCCAAAAGGTCACATGAAGCCACGCCCATTGAGGTCTAAAATTGAGGTCCATGTGTTTTTTGACTATCAAATATGGCTGCCAAGTCTTTCAGAATTAAATCATGTGATATCCTGTCTGAGATTCCCAGTGCTCTGTGGAAAGCCACCGTGGGCATAGATCTCAGTTTCCAAGGGCGACTCTCATGCGTGGCCTCTTAAAATCCCCACACAATTTATGGCAATTCTTCTTTGATATGTGTTCCAGAACTCAGGCTCTAAGGGGAATGACACCAGAGTTCAAGCCCAGGTGGATCCAGTCATCTCTTCCAACTTCCACAAGAATGACCACAATTAAAACCAAAAGACACCCACATGGCCCTCATCTTCTTAAATATAGACATTCATCATAACCTCTGGCTGGAGGTTACCATGCAGGATGCATCCCAAGAGAGTGTCCAAAATAATGTCGCTTGCCCCTCATTTGCCTAAAGTGAGGGTGACATGGACACCCTTCCTGTGAACCAGGAGTGATCAAATAGGCCTGCCATTAATACTGCTCTCCTTCTCCAATTTGAGGCCTACTGACTCTCAGGTATAGATTCTTTATGTGATATGGAATCTTGAGAAAACACAAGCACCTCTGCAGGGATTTGAAGAACTCATTTGACCTAAAGGACTCCTATTCACACTTGATGGAGGTAAAGAACCTAACAGAGGAAGGCAAGAGACTCATCCACAATGAGTGATTTTTTGCCATTTTGGTTTTGATTGCACAAATGGAATCTATCTTTAGATCTACCTTGTGCTGAGAATCTAAGCCACAACCTCACACAGGCCCAAAAGGCTGATTCGGACACGTCCCTTTTCAAAGCAATTAAGCAAAGAGCCACATGTTATGCCCATTTATTTCCATTTGAAAACAGTTTTCTTCAGGCTTCACAAAGGGGTGGCCTGAGTCAAAGACCTTCTTGACATTCAGGGCAACATAACCATAAGTATGCAAATGAACCAAAGCAGGGTTTCTCCACTGAGAGTTTACTGGTCACACAGATATTTGAGTTTTCTAAGATGTTCCCATTCCCTACAGCTATCAAGCACATGGCCATGTCACAGAGCTTGGAGGTGGTACATATCTTGGACTCAAAACCATGGGCCTATTCTTGAGGTTTGCCGGAATTCAGGAAGAAAACAGGAACTTAGAAAGTTAGTAGGTGTTTCCCATGCATAAGGCGAGCCACAGTCCATTCCTAAATCGGGCAGGAAGAATGCTGGGAAGCATTCTACTAGACAGGACACATCCTTGATGCATTCTCTTTTCTAATGTCTACAACCACGGACAGAGTGGGAAACACAGACATAGAATCACTCGCCTTGTCTAACGACTTACTAGAAACAGTCCACTCCAATCCAAACAAACTGCCTTTCCTACCTATTCTCAGAACATGAGACAAAACCACAAACTCACACCCACACCGACAAAGGCACCTCCTTAACTCAAGTAGGTCTGTGAATATCCAGAGTGTCCTCTGACTGGTGGACCATACTATGTTCCCCTGAAATGGCCTGACCTGTGTCATATCTGGTCTCCTTGGCTAACTCTGTGAAGATGTCAGGAGCCACAGGTGAGCCACTACCTGCTTTCTCAGAAACGGCTCCTCTTTAAAGCTTTCCTGGCATTTGGCCATCCTCACATCAGTAGTTACCAAGAAAGACTGACTCTGTCTTTGGTAAATCCAAACAAGTGTGACCACTGGGACTGGGACTGGGACTGGCTATGGGTGACTGGCTTCATGAATCCCAAGTTCAGAGATTTTAATCACCAAGGAAGTGAGGTGAGGTCACTTCCTTCAGGAACTGGATGAGGTTATTGCCTTGGCAACCACATTGTCCTACCAGTGGCTTCCAAGTGTCACATGAGAAGGAGGCTGCCCCTACTTCCTGTTACACTTTCACAAGATAGAACGGTATATCAATCATAGGCGCCCTGGGACAGCTACCCACACAGGCTGGGTTTGGTCCATTTTCTCTACATTAAGAAGAGAGAGGCTGATTCAGTCAGAATCCTTCATCCTGACCAGGTTGTTTGCCATTGAAGATGACTCTTGCTCTCTCAGGTCTTTTATAGCTGCCTTCATGTTCTTCAGAGATCATTTATGCATGTACCTTTGAGGTTTTCATCAGGTGAAAGATCTCATACAACTCTATCCCTGCTCTTCTGTAAAGTTAGATTGATGGAACAGTGAATGGTTAAGGTTAAAAATATGTTTGATTTGGGTTAGAAATCATTCTGCTGGATGAATGATGGTATTTGGAACCTAAAATATTTAAAAGAATATAGAGGTGAAATATAATTATGAAAACAGAAATCTAGTTTAGATTCGAAGCCCAGAATGGCATTGGGACCTTGACTGGGATAATTAGCATTGAATTATGTTATGCACAGATGTCTAAGATGAATCTATAATCAATGGCATAGGATCTTCTACCTTGGATGATTGAATGTACAAGAGAACATCGAGTCAAACAGGGATAGTCGGTAGGATTAGGAAGATAGTCGGTAGGTATAGGAAGAAGAGTGAGTATAGTATTTGAAACAAAAGTTCTTTAGCAATAGGGTTTTGGTTAGAGAGTGAATATTTTTCAGCACATGTGAAGAGTCAATCACAATGATGAACTTGGGAAATATGTAGGAAAGCAGATATCAATAGAGACATTAGAAAATCAGGCAAACTATAAAGTGATAGGATTAGACTTTTTCAAAGGGTTCAGGTTGAATATATAATCTTAGGAAGAAACACATATGTAGTCACGAATAGGATTGACATTTGAGAGAATTAGGCAATGTGGACATGGATGTTTTTAGTAATCCATGCTCACTTTCCATTTAGGCTTTGGTACAATAATAAGTGTGACCTTTGCATTTGGTGTCCAGAATATTACTGTAATAAAATGTATATGTAGATCAGGTGGCATGCGTATTTCTTCCACCATTTCCGGGAGCAATATTGTGAAGACGAATAAATTAGTATTGGGGGTACAAAGAGGTGTATGCTGTGTCTATGAATGTAGAGATTATGCATACATAGATCATACTGGGAAAAAATATAACTGGTTCCAATTAAATAATGGATTGAATTGATATCTGAAAATATATAGGAAATCTTATATTGATATACAATCATTCATTCCAAAGAGTTATACATCTAATGGTAATCTTAGAGTTATGGTTTATAATGAAGGGTGTGTGAGTTTTGTTTCAAAAGTGATTACGGAAATAGAAAATAATGTGTTTGGAAAGAAGTCTCATGAGAAGACCAGTCAAGAAACATGGAGGAATACATGTGTTCTGAAGCAGAAAGTGATTGAAAGTGAAACAAATGCCTATAAACTTCCTAACTTGTGGAATAAATATATATCCTATTATGTGCATAAACTGAAGAAATAGTAATGTAACAGTGTTGAATAAAAATGAACTTCAAAAAACACATCATGTTCCATAGGAATCTACTTGCATTGATGTAAACCTAGGTCAGTTACTGTAGAATGGAAAATTGCAAAATAAATCCAATCTGGAATGGGAAATTCTCAGGAGTTCACAACCTTGGATATGGTGGAGGAGTTTCTCAAAGTAAGGGACATTGTAAACACAACACAAACATGGAGCTCTGCTGGCCTAAAGACTTCTTGAGAAACTGGCTAAGAGGTTGGGCACTTAAATTTATATTGTTGTCTGGAGCTATAGCTTCTTTTGTAGTGAGACCATCAAAGCTGGGTGTGCATCTATGTGACCTGGAGGACATGGTATCTTATTTTATAATGAACATATGGCAGCAGTACTGAATTCCCTCTTTGTAGGTAAACTGTGGCCACTGGGGGCTAAGTGTCTCCCCATGTGGACTGTGAAGCCATTTGTTCATTCTCCATTTTCGTGGTGTTTCTTGCTGCTGCACTGGGAGTTTGGTATTTGCTTAACTAAATACAAGGAGTTCAATGGGGACAAGTGATGGTGGCTACCCCTACTTCATGTGACACTTTCACAAGTTAGAATGGTATATCAACCATAGGCACCCTGGAACAGCTCTCCACACAGGCCTTGTTTGGTCCTTCATATCTGCCTACATCTTCTCCAGGGGTCATATCTGCATGGACCTTTGAGGTTCTCAGCAGGTGGAAGATCCCCTATATTCCTGTATTGTAAGACCAACTCTGTCCCTCTCTTCTGTAAAGTTAGATTGAGGGAACAGTGTATGGTTAGCATTAATAACTTGTTCAATTTGGGTTAGGAATTATTCTGAGGGATGAATAATGATATTGGGAATCTGCTATATTTATAAGAACATAGAGGTGAAATATATGTATGAAAACAGAAATCTAGGTAAGATTTGAAGCCCAGAAGGGAATTGGGCCCTTGATTGGGATACTTAGCATTGAATTACCTTCAGCAGAGATTTCTTGGATAAATCAATATACAATGGCATAAGACTTTGTACCTTGGATGATTGAATTTGGAAGGGAACATCAACTCCAAAAGGGATAGTCGGTAAGATTAGAAAGACAGTCGGTAGTTTTCGGAAGAAGTGTGAGTATAGAATTTGGAAAAAAAAAAATTCTTTAGCAACAGGGTTTCGATTAGAGAGTGAATGCCAATGTCAGCACATGTGAAGAGTCATTCACAATGATGAACTAGGGAAAAAATGTAGGAAAGCAAATATCAAGGAAGACAATAGGAAATTAGGCAAAGTACAAAGTGATTGTTAGGATTAGACATTTTCAACAGGATTGAGTTTGAATATATAATCTTAGGAAGAAACAAATATGTAGTCACCAAAGAATGACATTTGAGAGCATTAGGCAACCTGGACATGGATGTTTTTAGTAATCCATGTTCACTTTCCATTTAGGCTTTGTAAAATCATAAGTGTGACCTTTGCAGTTTTGTCAAGAATATTACTGTGATAAAATGTATATGTAGATCAGGTGACATGAGTATTTCTTCCACCATTTCCGGGAGCATTATTGAGAAGACGTATAAATTAGTATTGGGGGTACAAAGAGGTGTACGCTGTGTCTGTGAATATAGAGATAATGCATGAATAGACCATACTGTGAATAAATAATATAACTGGTTCCACTTTAAATAATTCATTTAATTGATATCTGAAAATATACAGGAAATCTAATATTGATATAAAATCATTCATTCCAACCAGTTATACATCTAATGGTAATATTAGGTTATGGTTTATCATGAAGGGTGTGTCTGATTTTCTTCAAAAGGATTATGGAAATCGAAAATAATGTGTTTGGAAAGAAGTCTCAAAAAATCCAGTCAAGAAACCTGGAGGAATACATGTGTTCTAAAGCAGGAAGGGATTTAAAGTGAACCAAATGCCTCTAAATTTGTGAACTTGTGGATGAAATATATATGCTATGATGGGCTAAACGTGAAGAAATAGTAATGTAGCAGTGTTGAATAGAAATGAAGTTCAAAATAGACATCATGTCCCATAGGAATCTACTTGCATTGATGTAAAACTGGGTCAGTTAATGTAGAAATGTTAGGATTTGTATGAACCATTAACTGAAGTCAGATTTCAGTAATGGGAAACAAATATGTATTCAAGGTGGATGAATATTTCTGAGAATAATCTTCTGAAAAGTTGATTATAAATCCACATACATGAACATGAATGAATTTAGGGAGTGTATATAATACACATATCTTTCATATTTTAAAAAACTTGGAGAGTCACACACACACACACACACACAGACACATGCACAGACATTAAAAGTAGCAATATATATGCCAATCGCATTTCATCATGAAATATATATAATCCACATATCGAAAAATATTCATTTTGCTTAACATGGATTCATGTATAATGTTGTTCTACTAGGAAGCTGACATAGGTTGAATTTTCAGTTTCAACAGCGTTTAGGAGGAATGATCTCTACTCACAATTTTTATCTTCCAAGTCAGTAGCCTCAAAAGAAATTATGTGTGATACCAGGTAGGATTCTATATGTGCGTATAAAAACACATGTGGTGAATAGGCTACAGAGAAAAGGAAACAGGAAGTCACATATTCGTTACCTTTAAAAACACATGTAGAACTATTTCAATTAAAAATTGACAATTTTTATAATACCTACCTTTTATCATGCAAAAGGCAAGACCTAGTATACACCATGCCTCCTCTGAACTGCTTGTATTTCTATTCTCTTTGGGTTATTTTTCTTCACCATATTAAGATTAATCGTCAAAGTCTAGTAGGGTATGGGATAGTGTCAGAGATTCAGTATTTTGGATGGAAAATAGGAAAATGAATCCAATGTGTACGCAAACATATGCTACACAAAAATCTTCCAACTCTCATCAAGAACAATGCCTTGTCATTACCTTCGACCCTAGTAAAACACAATTAGAGGAGAAGAGTTAGAAAATCTGTGAATTCATATGTGGAATAAAATATACTCAGTAGTTCAAAAAATTGGAGGTGGTAAAGGAGTTTCCAAAAGTAAGGGAAAGTTTAAACAGTCCACACACATGGAGCTCTGCTGGCCTAAAGACTTCTTGAGAAAGTCCTTCTGAGGTTGGGCACTTGAAATATATTTTGTTGTATGGAGCTTTAGCTTCCTTTGTAGTGAGACCATCAAAGATGGGTCTGCATCTATGTGACCTGGAGGACATGGTTTCTTATTTTCCAATGAACATGAGACCGTAGTGCTGAATTCTCTCTTCCTAAGTAAACTGTGGACACTGGAACCTAAGTGTCTCCCCGTGTGAACTGTGAAGCCATTTGGTCATCCTCCACTTTTTGTGGTGTTTCTTGCTGCTGCACTGGGAGTTGGGTATTTGCATCACGAAATACAAGGAGTTCAACTGGGACACAGTGCTGGAGGGAGTTCTGTCACGTGTGTATGGTCAGGTTCTGCAGGAGAATGCACCATCCAATATTCTATCTCTCATTGTTTGCCCCCGTGTCCATAGCAACCTGATTCTGAACATTTACCTGAAACCAAACCATATAACAATTTGCCTTTACATATAAGGGTCTGCTGGCTGCACCTTGTGAGTCACAAGCCATTTTATATAAATGCCACATTTTTAATCCATTCATCTAATGAAGGGAATCTAGGTTGGTTCCACAGTCTTGCAATTGTGAATTGTGCTGCTATGAACATCGATTTATCAGTATCTCTGTAGCATGCTCTTTTTAGTTCTTTAGGGAATAGACCGAGAAGGGGAATAGGTCAAATGGTGGTTCCATTCAAAGCTTTCCAAGAAATCTCCATACTGCTTTCCAAATTGGCTGCACCAATTTGCAGTCCCACCAGCAATGTACAGGTGTGCACTTTTCCCCACATCCTCGACAGCACATGATGGCGTTTGACTTCATAATGGCTGCCGATCTTACTGCAGTGAGATGGTATCTTAGGGTGCGTTTGTTTTGCTTTTCTCTGACTGCTAGAGATGGTGAGCATTTTTTCATGTACTTATTGATTGATTGTATGTCCTCCTCTGAGAAGTGTCTGTTCAGGTCATTGGCCCATTTGTTGATTGGGTTATTCATTTTCTTATTGTTTAATTTTTCTGAGTTCTTTGTATACTCTGGACATTAGTGCTCTATCTGAAGTGTGAGGAGTAAAGATTTGTTCCAAGGATGTAGGCTCCCTATTTACCTCTCTTATTGTTTCTTTTGCTGAGAAAAATGTATTTAGTTTGAGTAAGTCCCATTTGTTGATTCTAGGGATTAACTCTGGTGCTATGGGTGTCCTATTGAGATATTTGGAGCCCGACACCACAGTATGTAGATGGTGGCAAAAGTTTTCTTCCACCAGATGCAGTGTCTCTGATTTGATATCAACCTTCTAGATCTATTTTGAGTTAACTCTTGTGCATGGTGAGAGGAGGAGATTCAGTTTCATTTTGTTACATATGGAATTCCAGTTTTCCCAGCACCATTTATTGAAGATGCTATCCTTCCTCCATTGCATGCTTTTAGTCCCTTTATCAAATATAAGATAGCTGTAGTTTTGTGGATTGGTTTCTGTGTCCTCTATTCTGTATCACTGGTCCACCCGCCTGTTTTGTCACCAGTACCATGCTATTTTTGTTACTATTGATCTGTAGTATAGTTTGAGGTCTGGTATCGGTATACTGCCTGATTCACACTTCCTGTTTAGAGCTGTTTTTGCTATTCTGGGTCTTTTATTTTTCCATATGAATTTCATAATTGTTTTATCTATTTCTACAAGAAATGACCTTGAGATTTTGATTGGCATTGCATTAAACCTATAGAGAACTTTTGGTAATATCGTCATTTTGATGATGTTAGTTATGCTTATCCATGAACAGGGTATATTTTTCCATCTTCTAAGATTTTCTTCTATTTCTCTCTTTAGGGTTGTGTAGTTTTCATTGTATATGTCTTTCACCTCTGTTGTTAGGTTGATTCCCAAGTATTTTATTTATTTTTTTTATGATATTGTGAATGGAGTGATTGTCCTCATTTCCATTTCAGAGGATTTGTCGCTGATATACAAAAATGCCTTTGATTTATGCGTGGTGATTTAATATCCTGCCACTTTGCTGAATTCATTTATTAACTCTAATAGTTTCTTTGTAGACCCTTTTGGGTCTGCTAGGTATAGAATCATGTCTTTTGCAAATAGCGATAATTGGAGTTCTTCTTTTCCTATTTTAATGCCTTTAATTTCTTTAGTCTTTCTAATTGCTCTGGCCAGTGTTTCTATAACTATGTTGAACAGAAGGGGTGAGAGGGGGCATCATTGTCTTGCTCCAGATTTTAGGGGGAATGCCTTCAATTGTTCTCCATTCAGAATGATGCTAGCCTGAGGCTTAGCAAAGATTGCTTTTACAATATTGAGGTATGATTCTGTTATCCCTAGTTTTTCTAGAGTTTTGAACGTAAAGTGATGCTGTACCTTGTCAAATGCTTTTTCCGCATCTCTCGAGATGATCATATGGTTCTTATTTTTAAGTCTATTGATGTGATGAATAACATTTATTGATTTCCGTATATTGTACCAGCCTTGCATCCCAGGAATGAATCCTACTTGATTATGGTGCACATTTTTTTTTATATACATGTTTTTGTGTCTGATTCGCCAGAATTTTTTTGAGGATTTTTGCATTTTTCCTGAAATACCTTGAAAAGTATTGGTTTTTGTTCTTCTTTAAAGGTTTTGTATAATTCTGCTCTATACCCATCCGGTCCTGGGCTTTTCTTAGTTGGTAGTATTTTGATGGTTTCTTCTATTTCCTCAATTGATATTGGAATGTTTAAGTTGTATATATCCTCCTGACTCAATCTGGGCACATCATATGACTTAAGAAATTTATCAATGCCTTCACTATATTCTATTTTATTGGAGTATATTAATTCAAAATAATTTCTGATTTTCTTCTGTATTTCTGAAGTGTCTCTTGTTATATTTCCTTTTTCATTTCATATGCTAGTAATTTGAGTTCTCTTTCTTCTTCTCTTTGTTAGCATGGCTAAGGGTCTGTCGATTATATTTATTTTTTCAAAAAACCAATGTATTGTTTTGTCAATTTTTTCAATTGTTTCTTTTGTTTCGATTTCATTAATTTCTTCTCTGATTTTAATTATTTGTTGCCTTCTACTTCTTTTGCTGTTGTTTGCTCATGTTTTTCTAAGATTTTGAGATGAAGTATGAGATCATTTATTTGTTGGTTTTTTTCTTTTTCTAAGGAATGAACTCAAGTTTCCTCTTGGAACTGCTTTCAATGTGTCCCATAGATTCCGATATATTGTGTCTGTGTTTTCATTTATCTCTAAGAATTTTTTAATTTCTTCCTTGATGTCTTCTATAACCCATTGATCATTCAGAAACCTATTGTTCATTCTCCAAGTGATGAATGATTTTTCCTTCCTTTTTTTATCGTTGATTTTTAATTTCATTCCATTATGATCAGATAAAATGCATGGTATTATCTCTACTCCTTTTTATTGTCTAAGAATTGCCCTGTGACATAATATATGATGTATTTTTGAGAAGGATCCATGTTCTGCTGAGAAAAAAGTGTAACTTCTTGATGATGGGTTGTATATTGTATATATGTCAATTAAGTCTAGGTTATTAATTGTGTTATTGAGTTCTATAGTTTCCTTATTCAACTTTTGTTTGGAAGATCTGTCCAGTGGTGAGAGAGGTGTGTTCAGGTCTCCCATGATTACTGTATTGTGGTCTATTAGACTCTTGAAATTGAGAAGAGTTTGTTTGATGAACAAAGCTGCACCATTGTTTGT
The DNA here is from genome assembly GCF_048772815.1 of Callospermophilus lateralis. NCBI lineage: Eukaryota > Metazoa > Chordata > Mammalia > Rodentia > Sciuridae > Callospermophilus > Callospermophilus lateralis. The sequence goes on from NW_027510789.1 coordinate 347,080, forward strand.
GGCATATATATTTATGATTGTTATGTCTTGTTGGCGTATGGTTCCCTTGAGTAGTATGTAGTGTCCTTCTTTATCCCTTTTGATTAACTTTGGCTTGAAATCTAATTTATTTGATATGAGTATGGACACTCCTGCTTGTTTCCGAAGTTCATAAAAGTGATATGATTTTTCCAAGTATCACCCTCAGTCTATGTATGTCTTTTCCTATAAAATGCGTCTCCTGTAGGCAGCATTTTGTTGGTTCTTGTTTTGTGATCCATTCTACTAGCCTGTGTCTCTTAATTGGTGAGTTTAAGCCATTAACATTTAGGGTTATTATTGAGATATGGGTTGTTCTTCCAGCCATATTTGTTTATTTATGTTACTAAAAATGGTTTGTTTTCCTCTTTGATTATTTTCCCCCCTTTAATGTCCTACCTCACACTGTTGGTTTTCATTGGTATTTTCCATTTCCACTTCCTGTAATGTTTTGCCGAGGATGTTTTGAAGAGATGGTTTTCTAGCTGCAAATTCTTTTCACTTTTGTTTATCGTGGAAGGTTTTAATTTCATCTTCCATCTGAAGCTTAATTTCGCTGGATACATGATAATTGGTTGGAACCCATTTTCTTTCAGTGTTTGAAATATGTTATTAAAGGATCTTCTAGCTTTCAGAGTCTGTGTTGAAAGATCAGCTGTTATCCTGGTTGGTTTACCACTAACTATAATCTGCTTCCTTTCTCTTGTAGGTTTTAAAATTCTCTCCTTATTCTGTATGTAGGGTATCTTCATTACAATGTGTCTAGGTGTGGATCTCTTATGATTTTGCACGTTCGGCGTCCTGTAGACTTTTAGGATTTGGGATTTTGTCTCATTCTTCAAGTCTAGGAATTTTTCTCCTATTATTTCATTGAATAGATTGCTCACTCCTTTGGTTTGGACCTCTATACTTTCCTGTATCCCAATGACTCTTATGTTTATTCTCTTTATGTTATCCCATATTTCTTGCAGTTTTGCTCATGGTTTCTTAACAGTCTTGCTGAGCTGTATATGTTCTTTTTGAGTTGAAATACTTTGTCTTCATTGTCTGATGTTCTATCTTCTAAGTATTCTGCTCTGATGGTAGTATTCTCAATTGAGTTTTTAAGATGGTTCATTACTTCCTGCGTTTCTAAGATTTCAGTTCGTTTGTTTTTTATAACCTCTATCTCCCTGTATAGTTGATCTTTGCTACTTGTATTTTTTGATATAATTCATTGTCGAAGTGATCTTTCATTGACTGATTTTTGCTGTCTAATGTCTTCCTTGAGATTCCAGATCACCTGAAGCATGTATATCCTGAATTCTTTATCTGACATTCCATATGCTGCATCTATTACCTCTTCTAAACTTGAGTTGACCTGCATTGCTTGTGGTCCTTTCTTTCCTTGTCTTTTCATACAGCTTGCGTTTCTTTCTGCTTGGTGAAACTGTTGTGTTTTTGTAATTTTCCCCCTGTATATTTATATTGCTCTTGTATTGTGGAAAAGTCTCCATTGCAGGTGCGGTTGGTGGCTGTGCTGCTCCTCCAATTGGGGTGATCTGTATACCATGCTGACCGGCCGCTAGGCCTGTTCTGCCGGTCGGTCGTACGTCTGCCTACCTTGCAGGCATGGGTGTCGGCTCTGCTCTGCCCCTACTCCAATTGGGGTGACGTGACTACCACGCCGGTGGGTCGCTGGGCCTGTTCCAGGCACAGGCGGCAGCTCTGCTCTGCACCTCTGGCTTGATGACAAAATGAGAGAGACTCAGATGTTTGTGACTCACTTTCTTTACCAGGAGACCAACTATTTCTCTCGCCGCTGGTATCGATGAAGTTATCTCCTCCACCGCTTTGTGATCACATCAGATGTCTGCCATGTTGGTATCCCATGTAAATGGCAGCATTTCATTCCCTTTGTCGGGTGACCAAAGCAACGGGTGAGTCCTGACCGGCCCTCACAAGCCCCGTCTCAATCCTGTTGCCACTGTCTATGAAGGCTCAGTTGGCATTTACCTCTACAGTATTCAGCAGGACCCAGACCAAGAAACAGTTTCCGCAGGTTTTTTAGCCCTGGGCCAGAGCAGTTCCGGGACCCGGAATTCAGCCGCTCCGGGCTCGGTGTATGTTCTGATAGGAGAACGATACAAGAAGCAATTTTCATGGGTTCTTTAGCACTGACCCTGAGTAATTTGTCTGCAAGATGAAGGCAAATGGCAGCCTGAAATTACCTCTTCTGTATCTGAATGAGCTGTGATCAGTCGAAAACAGGGATGGTGACATCAGCTCTTCAAGATGGTGACCGCTATCTTCCTCTGTGGTCTCACCGGTGTGGAAAACCAAATTGGACCGCTTCCTTCCCCCATTTCAAACCCAGAATTCAGCACTGAGCACAGTGATTGCCCAGATGGCAGGAGCCCACATAATCCACAGACTGTATCTTTGTGTTGCTCTCTCGTCGTTTCCCAGCGCGCATTGCAGACACTAGCCGTGGGGCGATTTGCTAAATAAGCAGCGTGACCCTCCGTGAGGACAAATTGCTGGTGTTTGAGTCCCCGTAGCTGGTCCTTGTGCAATGGAAATCCTTCCTGTAGGTTTTGGAGCACACCAATTTTCCTGGAAATTTCTAATAAGATAGATTTTAGCCGTTCTAACTCGTCCTTCTCCTGCAAAGTGACGCGGTACAGGTGGGTAATGAACTCCCATCGCTGCCCTAATATGATCCCCTGAAGTTAGTTTTCAGTACTAGGAAACAAACATGTATTTCAGGTGGGAAAATATTTCTGAGAATAATCTTCTCAAACGTTGATTATAAATCCAAATACATGAATATGAATGAATTTAGTTGGTGTATAATAAGACACATATATTTTATATTTTGAATAATCAGCAGAGTGAATACACACACACACACACACACACACACACACACTTAAATACAGACATTACAAAGTAGCATCATGTATGGCAATCGAAATTCACCATGAAATATATATCATCCACAGATCCAAAAATATTGATTTTACTAAATATGGATTTATGTTGTTCAACTAGGAAGCTCACCCATAGGTTGAATTTTCAGTTCCAACAGCATTTAGAAGAAGTGTTTTCTTCTAACAATTTGTATTTGCAAAGTCAGTTACCTCACAAATATGTACGTGTGATACCATGTAGTATTCTATATGTGCATATAAAAATGCATGTGCTGAATCGGCTACAGAGAAAGGGAGACAGGAATTCACATATTTGTTAACTTTAAAAACACATAGAGAACTATTTTAACTACAAATTGACAAGATTTATAACACCAACCCTTTATCATGCAAAAGGAAAGTACAACTATACACCATGCCTCCTCTGAACTGGTTGTATTTCTATTCTGTGTGGGTTATTTTACTCCATCATATTAGGATTAGTAGTCAGAGTCTAGTAGGATTTGGGTTAGTGTCAGGGATTCAGTATTTCGAATTGAAAATAGGAAAATAAATTCAATATTTATGCAAATATGTGATACAAATAAATGTTCCCACTCTCATCTAGAACAATGCCTTGACATCATCTTCGCTTAAAGTAAGACACAATTAGAGGACATGATTTACAAAAATCTGTGAATACATATCTGGAATGGAATATGCTCAGGAGTTCATATACTTGGAGGTGGTATAGGAGTTTCCAAAAGTAAGGGACAGGGTAAACACTCCACAAACATGGAGCTCTGCTGGCCTAAAGACTTTTGAGAAACTGCCTCTGAGTTTGGGCACTTGAAATATATGTTGCTGTCAGGAGATTTAGCTTCCGTTCTAGTTACATCATCATAACTGGGTCTGCATCTATGTGACCTGGAGGACATTGTTTCTTATTTCCCAATGAACATGAGGCAGCAGTGCTGAATTTTTTCTTTGTAGGTAAACTGTAGCCACTGCGCGCTAAGTGTCTCCTCGTCTTTACTGTAAAGCCATTTCTTCATCCTCCACTTTTTGTGGTGTTTCTTGCTGCTGCACTGGGAGTTTGGTATCTGTTTCTTGAAATACAAGGAGTTCCACTGAGACAAAGTGCTGGAGGGAATTCTGTCACATGTGGTGGGTCAGGGTCTGCAGGAGAATGCACCAAGCAAGCTTCTTTCCCACAGAGCTTGCCCCATTGACCATAGCAACCTGATTCTGAATATTGTCCTGAAACCTCTCCATATAACAAGATGTTTTTACATACAAGGGTCTGCTGGATGCAAAATGTCAGTCACAAGCCATTTGGAAGCCAATGGCAGATAAACATGGCCTCACCATAAGAGTTATTTCAGACACCTCCCCACCACTGCTCTAGGCCAACTACTCAGCAGGCTCCAAATTACTGGCATCTCTGTTCTACAGCATTTTTGTGAAACCAAGTCAATCAAGGCACTGTCTGGTATACTCATAATCAGCAACAGGAATCCAAAGTTTCTCCAGTGCCACTTGGTCAAGGGAATTTCAAAAATTTGGTGGTATTTATCTAGCTATTTTTAAGGATGAAGTTGGAGGCACTGTGGGTTTCCAATCATTCAGGATCCATTAAATGGCGAGGAAACTCATTTGAACGAAAGAAATGGAGAACTATCACAGGCAAAGCTTCCCAAAGTGTGGCCAAAAGGTCACATGAAGCCAGGCTCATTGAGGTCTACAATGTGAGCTCCATGTGTGTTTTGACTCTCAACTATGGCTGCCAAGTCTTTAACAATAAAATCGTGTGATATCCTGGCTGAGATTACTTATGCTCTGTGGAAAGCCACCCTGGGCCTAGATCTCAGTTTCCAAGGGCGAATCTCATGTGTGGCCTCCTAAAATCTCAACACAATTCATGGAAATACTTCTCTGAGGACAGTTCCACAACTCAGTCTCTAAGGGGAATCACACCAGAGTTCAAGCCCAGGTGGAACCAGACATCTCTTTCAACCGCCACACAAATGACCACAATTAAAAACAAAAGACTCCCACATGGCACTCATCTTCTTCCATATAGACACTAATAATAACCTCTGGCTTGAGGTTTTCATGAGGGGCACAGACCAACACAGTGTTCAAAATAAGCACCCTCGCACCTCATTTGTCACAAGTCAGGGTTGCCTGGACACCCTTCCTTTGAACACGGAATGATCATGGAGCCCTGCCTTTAATACTGCTCCACAATTCCAATTTGAGGCTTACTGACTGTGGGATTTAGATTCTTTATGTGAACTGGAGTCATGAGTAATCACAAGCACCAGTGGGCTAGACTCTGCAAGGCTTTGAAGTACTCATTTGATGCAAAGGATCCCTATTCTCACTTGATGGAGATCAGGAACCTTACAGAGGAAGGCGAGAGACGTAGTCCACAATAAATGCTTTTTGGACATTTTGGATTTGGGTGCACACATGGGATCTTTCTTTAGGTCCATTAGGTGCTGAGTATCTAAGCCACAGCCTCACACAGGGCCAAGTGGCCAATTCAGACACATCCCTTTCCAAACAATTAAGCAAAGAGCCCCAGGTGATGCCCATTCATTTCCATTTGAAAACTGTTTTCTTCAGGCTTCACAAAGGCGTGGCCTAATCAAAGACCTTCCTGTTATTCAGTGCAACAGAAGAATAGGTATGCAAAAGGCCCAAAGCAGGGTTTCTCCACAGAGACTTTACTGGTCACATTGATATCTGAGTTTTCTGAGATGCTCCAATTTCCTTCAGCTATCCTGTACATGGCCATGTCCCAGAGCTTGGAGGTGGTACATATCTTGGACACATAACCATGAGCCTATTATGGTTAGTGGCCAGAATTCAGGCAGAAAACAGGAACTTAGGAAGACAGTAGGTGTTGCCCTTCCAGAAGGCAAGCCAAGTCCATCTATAAATTGGGAAGGATGAATGCTGGGAAGCTTTCTACTAGACAGAACACATCCATTGATGCATGCTCTTTCTAATGTCTTCATCCGCGAACACAGTGGGATACCCAGACGTAGAAACACACTCCTTGTCAAACGACTTTCTAGAAACCATCCACTCCAAAATGAACATACTGCCTTTCCTACCTATTCTCAGAAAATGAGACAAGACCACAAACTCACACCCAACCCACAAAGGCACCTCCTTCCCCCAAGTAGGTCTGTGACTATCTGGAGTGTCCTCTTACTGGTGGGCCATACTATGTTCCCAGAAATGGCCTGTCCTGTCTCAGATCTGGTCTCCTTGGCCAACTCTGTGAGGTTATTAGGAGCCAGCGGTGAGCCATTACATGGAGATGACTTTTTCTCTCTCAGGTCCTTCATAGCTGCATACATCTTCTCCAGGGATCATTTCTGTATGGACCTTTGAGAATCTTAGCATGTGGAAGATCTGCTACATTCCTATATTGAAAGACCAACTCTGTCTCTAATCTTCTGTAAAGTTAGATTGAGGGAACAGTGTATGGTTAGGATTAATAACATGTTCGATATGAGTTAGGAATCATGCTGCAGGAATGATTGGGAAGCTGCAATATTTACAAGAAAATATAGGTGAAATATTAGTATGAAAACAGAAATGTAGGTAAGATTTGAAGCCCAGAAGGGCATTGGGCCCTTGATTGGGATACTTAGATTTGAATTATTTTCTGCAGAGATGTCTCAGATAAATTCAGTACAATGGCATAGGACCTTGTACGTTGGATGATGGAATGTTGAAGAGAACTTCTAATCAAAAAGGGATAGTTGAAATTACTAGAAAGATATTCAGTTTCAGAAAGAAGAGTGAGTATAGGTTTTGGACAAAAGTTCTCCAGCAATAGGGTTTCGGATAGAGAGTGAATTTAAATGTGAGCACATGTGAAGACTCAGTCACAATGATGAACTGGGGAAAATATGTCGGTAAGAAGATATCAATAGAGACATTAAGAAATCAGGAAAAGTATAAAGTGAGTGATAGGATTAGATATTTTCAACAGGGTTGAGTTTGAATATATAATCTAAGGAAGAAAAAAATATGTTGTCACAAATAGGATTGACATTTGAGAACATTAGGCAACATGTACATGGATGTTTTTAGTAATCCATGCTCACTTTCAATTTAGGCTTTGGTACAATCATATGTTTGACCTTTGCATTTTGGGTCCCGAATATTACTGTGATAAAATGTATATGTAGGTTGGGTGACATAAGTATTTCTTATACCATTTCTGAGAGCAATATTTTGAAGATGTATAAATTATTATTGGCGGTACAAAGATTTGTACTATGTGTCTATGAATATAGAATTAATGCATGAATTGACAATACTGTGAATAAATAATATAACTGTTTCCACTTTAAATAATGGATTGAATTGATATGTGAAAATATACACAAAAACTTATATTGATATACAATCATTCATTCCAACCAGTTACACATCTAATTGTATAATTGCGTTATGTTTTATTATAAAGATTGTGTGAGATTTGCTTCAAAAGTGATTATGGAAATCGAAAATAATGTGTTTGGAAAGAAGTCTCATTAAAAGACCAGTCAAGAAACCTGGAGGAATACATGTGTTCTGAAGCAGTAAGTGATTGGAAGAGAAACAGATGCCTATAAATTTGTGAATTTGTGGATGAAATATATATCCTATGATGTGCATGAACTGAAGAAATATTAACGAACCAATGTTGAATAAAAATGAACATCAAAATATACACCATGTCCCATAGGAATCTAATTGCATTGATGTTAAACTGGGTCAATTACTGTAGAAATATTAGTATTTGTATGCACATTCACTGAAGTTAGTTTTAAGTACTAGAAAACAAATATGTAGTTCAGGTAAATGAATACTTCTGAGAATAATCTTGTGAAATTTTTATTATAAATCCACATACATGAACATGAATGAATTTCGGTAGTGTATATAAGACACATATATTTCATATTTTGAAAAATCTTGAGAGTGTATATATATATATATATATATATATATATATATATATATACACACACCCAAAACACACAGAGATATTAAAAAGTACCAATATATAAGCCAATCAATATTCATCATGAAATATATAACATCCACAGATGCAAAATAATTTATTTTACTGAGCATGGATTTATGTACAATGTTGTTCTCCTAGGAAGCTCACACATAGGTTGAATTTTCAGTTCCAACTGCTTTTAGGAGGAGTGATCTTTTCTCACAATTTGTATCTCCAAGTCAGCCAAGTCACAAAAATGTACGTGTGATACCAGGTAGGATTCTATATGTGCATATAAAAATACATGTGCTGAATAGGCTACAGAGAAAGGGCATATAAAAATACATGTGCTGAATAGGCTACAGAGAAAGGGAGACAGGAATTCACGTATTTGTTAACTACAAAAACCCATGGTGAACTATTTTAATTAAAAATTGACTAGATTTATAACACCTACACTTTATCATGCAAAAGGCAAATCCAACTATACACCATGCCTCCTCTGAACTGTTTGTATTTCACTTCTGTTTGCATTATTTCTCTCCACCATATTAGGGTTAGTAGTCAGAGTCTAGTAGGGTATGGGTTAGTGTCAGGGATTCAGTATTTTGAATGTAAAATAGGAAAATGAATCAAATGTGTATGCAAATATGTGCTACACAAAATCTTCCTACTCTCATTCACAACAATACCTTGACACTATCTTTGCCCCAAGTAAGACAAAATAAAAGAAGAAGATTTAGAAAATCTGTGAATACATATCAGGAATGGAACATGGTTACGAGTTCACAATATTGGAGGTGGTAGAGGAGTTTCCAAAAGTAAGGGACAGGGTAAATACTGCACAAATATGGAGATCTGCCAGCCTAAAGACTTCTGGAGAACCTGCCTCTGCGGTTGGCCACTTGAAGTATATGTTGTAGTCAGGACCTATGGCTTCCTTTCTAGTGAGACCACCAAAGCTGGGTCTCCATCTATGTGACCTGCAGAACATGGTTTCTTATTTTCCAAAGAACGTGAGGCAGCAAGGCTAAATTCTCTCTTTGTAAGTAAACTCTTGCCACTGAAGGCTAAGTGTGGCCCCGTGTGGACTGTGAAGCCATTTGGTCATCCTCCACTTTTCATGGTGTCCTTGCTGCTGCACTGGGAGTTTGGTATTGGCTTCAGGAAATACAAGGAATTCAACTGGGTCACAGTGCTGGAGGGAGATCTGTCACGTGTTGTGCGTCAGGGTCTGCAGGAGAATGCACCAACCAGGCTTCTATCCCACATAGCTTGCCCCCTTGACCATAGCAACCTGATTCTGAACATTGCCCTGAAACCTCTCCATTCAACAAGATGCCTTTACATACAAGGGTCTGCTGGCTGCACCATGTCAGTTACAAGCCTTTTGGCAGATCCACATGACCCCACCACAGAAGTTTTATCACAGACCTGCAAAACACTGCTCTAGGCCCACTACTCAGCAGACTTTAACTTATTTGCATCATTGTTCTACACCATTTTCATGAAACCCAGTCAATCAAGGCACTGTCTGGTACACTCATGATGAGCAACAGGAAATCCAAAGTGTATCCAGTGTCACCTGGTGATGGGAATTTCAAATTTTTATGATGTTTATCTAGCCATTTTTCAAGGATGAGGTTGGAGGCACTGTGGGATTTAATTCATTCTGGAAACATTAAAAGGTGAGAAAGCCCATTTCAATGAAAGATCTGGAGAACTCTCACAGTCAAGACTTCCCAAAGAGTGGCCAAAAGATCAAATGAAACCAGGCCCATTGAGGTCTACAATGTGAGGTCCATGTGTGTTTTTACTCTCAACTATGGCTGTCAAGTCTTTCAGAATAAAATCATGTGATATTCTGGCTCAGATTCCCAGTGCTCTGTGGGAAGCCCCCCGGGCCTGGATCTCAGTTTCCAAAGGCCACTACCATGTGTGGCCTCCAAAAATCTCAACACAATTCATGGCAATACATCTCTGCAGTCATTTCCAGAACTCAGTCTCTAAGAAGACTCACACCAGAGTTCAAGCCAAGGTGGACCCAGTCATCTCTTCCATCAGCCAAACAAATGACCACAATTAAAACCAAAACACTCCCACATGGCTCTCAACTACTTCCACATAGACACTCATCGTAACCTCTGGCTAAAAGTTTCCATGAGGGGTGCAGCTGAAGACAGTATCCAAAATATGCTCCCTACCCTCATTTGTCTAATGTCAGGGTGGCTTGACAACCTATCTGTGAACAAGGAGTGATCAATTAGGCCTGCCATTAATACTGCTCTGCTTCTCCAATTTGAGCCTTATGTCTGTGGGGTTTAGATTCTTTATGTGAATTGGAGTTATGAGAAAATCCAAGCACCTATGGGCTTGCCTCTGCAGGGCTTTGAAAAACTTTTTGAACCAAAGATACCTATTCTCACTTGATGGAAGTCAGGAACCTTACAGAGGAAGGCGAGAGACTTCATCCACAAGACTGCTCTTTTTCCATTTTGGTTTTGGATGCACACATGAGATCTTTCCTTAGATTCATCAGGTGGTGAGAATCTAAGTCACAGCCTCACACAGGGCCAAGAGGCTGATTCAGACACATCCTTTTCCACGGCAATTAAGCAAAGAGCCACAGGTGATGCTCTTTATTTTCCATTAGAAAACTGTTTTCTTCAGGTTTCACAAAGGGGTGGACTGAGGCAAAGACCTTCCAGACATTCAGGGCAACGGAACAATAGGTAAACAAAAGGACCAAATCAGTGTTTCTCCACTGACACTTTACTGGTCACACTGATATCTGAGTTTTCTGAGTTCCTCTCCATTCCCTTCAGCCATCCAGTACAAGGCCATGTTATAGAGTTTGGAGGTGGTACATATCTTTTACACAAAACCATGAGCCTATTCTTGAGAGTGGCCAGAATTCAGGAAGAAAACAGGAACTTAGGAAGATAGCAGGTATTGCCCATTCATAAGGAAAGCCGTAGTCCATTCATAAATTTGGCAGGATGAATGCTGAGAAGCTTTCTACTAGACAGAACAATTCCATTGATGCATTCTCTTTTCTAATGTCTATAACCACAGACACAGTGGAATACACAAACCCACAACCACACCCACAAAGGCAACTCTTTCCTCCAAGTTGGTCTGTGACTATCCAGAGTGTCCTCTGACTGGTGGGCCATACTATGTTCCCCAAAATTGCTTGTCCTGTCTCAAATCTGCTTTCCTTTGCTAACTCTGTGAAGTAGTCAGGAGTCAGCGGTGAGCCAATACCTGCTTTATCAGGAAAGAATTATCTTCAGAGGTTCCCTGGCATTTGGCCATCCTCACATCAGTAGGTAAGTGCCGCAGCCCGGCTGGCTGGGCAAAATAACCGGGGGGTGACGAACAACTTGGGTAGACTGATGCAGCAGGAGTGGAAGCCGATTATTGTTGAATAAGAGTGGTATTTATACATTTTACACAGCCTATCTAATTAGCATGAAATAGATACAGCAGTCAAACAATAAGGAATCTCCACACTTAATGGCTCGCTTTTGTTACTTCACAAACCACTCCCTCTGGCATTTTGCCAGGCGCCATCCAGACTTTTTTACAGACTCTAACATTTCTCTGGCAAAATAACAGGTGCCAATCTGACTTGTTTACAGACCTTAACAGGTAAGAAGAAAGACTGACTCTGTCTTTGGTAAATTCAAACAAGTGAGACCACTGGGACTGGGATTGGTAATGGCTCTGGGTGCCTGGCTTCCTGGATCCCAAGTTCAGAGACTTTCATCATCAAGGAAGTGAGGTGTGGTCACTTCTTTCAGGAACTGAATGAGGTAACTGCCTTGGCAACCACTTTGTCCTAACAGTTGCTTCCAAGGGTCCCATGAGATGGAGGCTGCCCCTACTTCCTGTGACACTTTCATATGTTAGAATGGTATATCAACCATACGCACCTGGGAAGAGCTTTCCACACAGGCCTGGTTTGGTCTACTCTACATTAAGAAGAGTGAGGCTGATTCAGACACATTCCTTCATCCTACCAGGTTCTTTGCCATGGAGATGTCTTTTGCTCTCTCAGGTCCTTCATAGCTGCCTACATCTTCTCCAGAGATCATTTCTGCATGTACCTTTGATGTTCTCAGCAGGTGGAAGATCCCATACATTCCTGTATTGTAAGACCAACACTGTCGCTGCTCCTCAGTAAAGTTAGATTCAGGGAACAGTGTATGATTAGTGTTATTAACATGTTCGATATGGGTTAGGAACCATTCTGCTGGAAGAATAATGGTATTGGGAACCTGTGATATTTATAAGAATATAGAGGTGAAATATATGTACGAAAACAGAAATCTAAGTAAGATTTGAAGCCCAGAACTTCATTTGTCCCTTGATTGGGATACTTAGCGTTGAATTACATTCTGCACAGATGTTTCAGATAAATCGATATACAATGGCATAGGACCTTTCACCTTGGATGATTGAATGTAGAAGAGAACATCCAGTCAAAAAGTGATAGTCGGTAGGATTAGGAAGATAGTCGGTAGGTTTAGGAAGAAGAATGAGTGTAGGATTTGGAACAAAAGTTCTTTAGAAGTAGGGTATCGCTAAGAGAGTGAATGTAAATATCAGCACATGTGATGAGGAAGTCACAATGATTAACTGGGGAAAATATGTAGGAAAGCAGATATCAATAGAGACATTACAAAATCAGGCAAAGTATAAAGTGAGTGAGAGGATTAGACATTTTCTACATGTTTGAGTTTGAATATATAATCTTTGGAAGAAACGAATATGTAGTCACCAATAGGATTTTCATTTGAGAGCATTAGGCAACCTGGACATGGATGTTTTTAGTAATCCATGTTCACTTTCCATTTAGGTTTTGTACAATCATAAGTGTGACCTTTGCTTTTTGTGTCCAGAATATTACTGTGATAAAATGTATATGGAGATCAGGTGACATGGGTATTTCTTCCACCATTTCTGGGAGCTATATTTTGAGGACGTATAAATTAGTATTGGGGGTACAAAGAGGTGTACCTGTGTCTATGAATATAGAGATAATTCGTGAATAGACTGTACTGTGAATAAATAATATAACTGGTTCCACTTTAAATAATGGATTGAATTGATATCTGAAACTAAGTAAGAAATCTTATATCGATATACAACCATTCATTCCAACCAGTTATACATCTAATGGTAATATTAGTGTTATGGTTTATTGTGACGGGTTTGTGCGTTTTGCTTCAAATGTGATAATGGAAATTGAAAATAATGTTTTTGGGAAGAAGTCTCATGAAAAGAGCAGTTATGAAACATGGAGGAATACATGTGTTCTCAAGCAGGAAGTGATTGAAAGTGAAACAAATGCCTATAAATTTGAGAAATTTTGATGAAACATATATGCTATGATGTGCATAAACTGAAGATAGTAATGTACCAGTGTTGAATAAAAATGAACGTCAAAATACACATCATGTCTCATAGAGTCTACTTGCATTGATGTTCAACTGGGTCAGTTACTGTAGAAATATTAGGATTTGGGGGGGAATTAATAATAGAATTTATTTTAGCACTAGCATGCCACAGAATGTAGAGGAAAGATCAATGGATTTTTAGTTATAGCACTAATAATCTAACATTTAGTGACTATTTTGGATAGTCTAGAAATTACATAAGGCTATGTAACATATTTTTTTTTATTTAACATTCATCAAAGCTTGGAATTTTCGTAATATTTCTTCTTTTTTCTTTTTTTATTTTTTCAGTTGTTGATTGACCTTCATTTTGTTTATTTGCATGTGGTGCTGAGAATAGAACCATGTGCCTCACACATGCTAAAAAAGCATGTTACCTCTGAGCCACAAACCCAGCCCCTCCACTTCTATCTTAACATCATACACTCATGTCCCTCTTCTTTACTCACTTTCTTCCTCATTTTCCCCCTTCTCTCCCTTCCTTTTTGGTTTCCCCTCCATATCTATTTTTCTCTCATGTCATTACAAACAGTAGTAAGCTATGAAATTTAAATTTAAGACTGTTTTTTATAGTCATTCTTTTTCTTGAGAAAATTTAAAAATTATAATCACCTGATAGATATATTACAATACATTTATTATACATATGTATCTATATTCATGCATATGCATTACATATATTATATATATACATATATATTTAAAAGTACTTTGATTTTCCTGTTAGAAATAATATAGACCAAGTCTTTCTTAATTCTCAATTCTTCCATAATTAACATCTTACAGTGAAAATCAAATAAACATATTTAAGTAAACAGGTATCATTCTTATTTATCAATACTGATAATTTAAAGTTTTATATCACATTAAGCTGTAATGTGGCATATTAACTCTTATGAATTAGAGAAATTTTATTTGAACAACCTATTATTTAAGGACCATATGCACTGACATTTTAAATGGCTTTCTTGTGCTTTCAATTTCTATCAATTGTGTTTTAATTGCCAAATACTTATTTTAGTACTTTTCATGTTCATAATTGATATAAAGTCAATTGTTTAATTCTTCTTGTAAGTAGTTACTTATTACAGTAGGGACATTATTAATAATACTACATCTTTATAAGAAAAATGGTACAAATTTATTTTCATGCAAAATTAAGAATAATTGCATGCTCTAGATGTTTGATTGTTGATACATATAACAAAGAGCTTTTGATGAGTCTCTTCCCCAGTAAAACATAAAATGCAAAGATATAGTTAGGTTTGTATGTCCAAATAAAGATAAGAAAAAATACACATTATCAGGTAGAAACTATTAAATAAAAGATGAAAAGAACAATCCAACACATTGTACGAACTTGTCAGATGAGGTAGTATTCTGGAAGAATAGCCTAAGACTAGACCTTGTCCATGACAAAATATTCACGAAAAAAATGAAATATGAAAAGTGTAGAAAATGCTATGAATTTTTCATGAAGTTAGGTGAATTATCCTTTAATCTCAATTTATGTGCATTTTCTGGTAAAATAAATTTGTGATATTCACAAAACGAAGTTTCTGTAGAGCAAAATGAATACATCTGAACCCATTTTTAGCTGATTTCTTCCCACTAAATTTTAAACCTTTATTTATTTATTTATTTTTATTGGTTGTTCAAAACATTACAAAGCTCAAGATATATCATCTTTCATACATTTGACTCAATTGGGTTATAAACTCCCATTTTTTCCCCAAATACGAATTGTAGAATCACATTGGTTACACATTCACATTTTTACATAATGGCATATTAGTGACTGTTGTATTCTGCTACCTTTCCTATCCCCTACTATCCACCCTCTCCTCCCCTCCCATCTTCCCTCTCTACCTTATCTGCTATTGTTCAATTCTCTCCATTGTTTCCCCCTCACTTCCCCTCACAACATCTTATATGCAATTTTGTGTAACATTGAGAGTTTCCTACAATTTTCATAAGCTTTCCCTTCTCTCTCCCTTTCTCTCCCCCCATTCGTCTTTGTTTAATGTTAATCTTTTCCTCATGCTCTTCCTCCCTGTTCTGTTCTTATTTGCTCTCTTTATAACAGAGAAGACATTTGGCATTTGTTTTTTAAGGATTGGTTAGCTTCGCTTAGCATAATATGCTCTAATGCCATCCATTTCCCTGCAAATTCTATGATTTTGTCATTTTTTGTGCTGTGTAATACTCCATTGTGTATAGATGCAACATTTTTTTTTATCTATTAATCTATTGAAGGGCATTTAAGTTGGTTCCACAGTCTAGCTATTGTGAATCGTGCTGCTATGATCATTGATGTGGCAGTATCCCTATAGTACGCTCTTTTAAGATCCTCAGAGAACATTCCAAGAAGGGTGATAGCTGGGTCAAATGGTGGATCCATTTCCAGCTTTTCCAGGAATATCCATACTTCTTTCAAAATTGGCCTCACCAATTTGCAGTCCCACCAGCAGTGTACAAGTGTATCCTTTTCCCCAAATCCTCGCCAACACTTATTGTTGTTTAACTTCATAATGGCTGCTGATCTTACTGGAGTCAGATGGTATCTTAGGGTGATTTTGATTTGCATTTCTCAGACTGCTAGAGATGGTGAGCATTTTTTCATGTACTTGTTGATTGATTGTATGTCCTCCTCTGTGAAGTGTCTGTTTAGGTCCTTGGCCCATTTGTTGATTGGGTTATTTGTTATCTTATTGTTTAATATTTTGAGTTCTTTGTATATTTTGGATATTAGGGCTCTATCTGAAGTGTGAGGGGTAAAAATTTGTTCCCAGGATGTAGGCTCTCTATTTACCTCTCTTATTGTTTCTCTTCTTGAGAAAAAACTTTTTAGTTTAAGTAAGTCCCATTTGTTTATTCTTGTTATTAACTCTTTGGCTATTGATGTCTTATTAAAGAATTTGGAGCCCGACCCCACAGTATATAGATCATAGCCAACTTTTTCTTCTATGAGACGCAGTGTCTCTGATTTGATATCTAGCTCCTTGATCTATTTTGAGTTAACTTTTGTGCATGGTGAGAGAACGGGATTCAGTTTCATTTTGTTGCACATGGATTTCTAATTTTCCCTGCACCATTTGTTGAAGATGCTATCCTTCATCCATTGCATGTTTATAGCCACTTTATCAAATATAAGAAAGTTGTAATTTTGTGGATTGGTTTCTGTCCTCTATTCTATACCATTGGTCCACCTGCCTGTTTTGGTACCAGTACCACACTGTTTTTGTTACTCTTGCTTTGTAGTAAAGTTTGAACTCTAGTATCGCTATACCTCCCGATTCACACTTCCTGCTTAGAATTCCTTTTGCTATTCTGTGTCTTTTGTTTTTCCATATGAATTTCATGATTGCTTTATCATTTCTACAAGAAATGCCGTTGGGATTTTGATTGGCATTGCTTTAAACCTGTAGAGAACTTTGGGTAATTTCGCCATTTTGATGAATTTAGTTCTGCCTATCCATGAACAGGGTACATTTTTCCATCTTCTAAGATCTTTTTCTATCTCTCTCTTTAGGGTTCTGTGGTTTTCACCTCTTTTGTTAGGTTGATTTCCAAGTATCTTATTTTCTTTGAGGATATTTTGAATGGAGTGGTTTTCCTCATTTCCATTTCAGAAGTTTTGTTGCTGATATACAGGAATGCCTTTGATTTATGCGTGTTGGTTTTATATCCTTCATTTATTAACTCTAGCAGTTTCTTTGTAGACCCTTTTGGGTCTGTTAAATATATTACCATGTCATCCACAAATAGCGATAATTCAAGTTCTTCTTTTCCTATTTTTATGCCTTTAATTTCTTTTGTCTGTCTAATTTCTCTGGCTAGTATTTCAAGAACTAAATTGAATAGAAGTGGTGATAGAGGGCATCCCTGTCTTGTTCCAGATTTCAGAGGGAATGCCTTCAGTTTTCTCCATTTAGGATGATCCTAGCCTGAGGTTTAGCATATATAGCTTTTACAATGTTGAGGTAAGTTCCTGTTATCCCTAGTTTTTCTAGTGTTTTGAACATAAAGGGATGCTGAACTTTGTTGAATGTTTTACTACATCTATCGAGATGATCATATGGTTCTTGTCCTTAAGTCTATTGATGTGGTGAATAGCATTTATTGATTTCCGTATATTGAACCAGCCTTGCATTCCAGGGATGAATCCTACTTGATCATGGTGCACAACTATTTTGATATGTTTTTGTATTCAATTCACACGGATTTTATTGAGAATTTTTGCATCCAACTTCATTAGAGATATTGGTCTGTAGTTTTCTTTTTTGAAGTGTCTTTGTCTGGTTTTGGGATCAGGGTGATTTTGGACTCCGAGAATGAATTTGGAAGAGCTCCTTATTATTCCATTTCTTGATATAGCTTGAATAGTATTGGTATTAATTCTTCTTCGAAGGTTTTGTTGAACTCCGCTGTATACCCATCAGGTACAGGGCTTTTTTTGATTGGTAGTCTTTTGATGGCTTCTTCCATTTCTTTCTTTGTTTTTGGTCTGTTAAAATTGTGTGTGTCTTCCTGACTGAATATGGGCAGATCGTATGACTTAAGAAATTTATCAATATTATAACTATCTTCTATTTTATTGGAATATAGGATTTCAAAATACTTTCTAATTATCTTCTGTATTTGTGTACTGTCTGTTGTGATATTGCCTTTTTCATTCCGTATGTTAGTAATTTGAGTTCCCTCTCTTCTTCTCATCCTTAGCATGGCTAAGGGCCTGTAAATCTTATTTATTTTTTCAAAGAATCAACTTTTAGTTTTATCAATTTTTTCAATGTTTTTTTTTGGTTTCAGTTTCATTGATTTCTGCTCTAATTTTAATTATTTCTTGTCTTCTACTACATTTGCTGTTGTTTTGGTCTTCCTTTTCTAGGTTTTTGATGTGTACTGTGAGTTTATTTATTTGTTGTTTTATTCTTTTTTTGAGGAAAGAACTCCAAGAAATGAATTTTCCTCTTAAAACTGCCTTCTTTGTGTCCCATAGATTCCAGTATGTTGTGTCTGTATTGTCATTTGATTCTAAGAATTTTTTTATCTCCTCCTTTATGTCTTCTGTAACCCATTGATCATTCAGTAGAATATTGTTCATTTTACATGTGATGTAGGATTTTTCCTTCCTTCTATTCTCATTGATTTCCAGTTTCATTCCATTATGATCAGATATGGTGCATGGTATTATCTCCACGCCTTTATATTTACTAAGAGTTGCCCAATGGCATAATAAATGGTCTAACTTGGAGTAGCATCCATGTGCTGCTGAGAATAAAGTGTATCCACTTGATAATGGTTGATATATTCTATATATGTCGGTTAAGTCAAGGTTATTGATTGTGCTGTTGAATTCTATAGTTTCTTTTTTGAGTTTTTTATAGAGGATCTGTCTAATGGCGAGAGCGGTGTGTTGAAGTCACCCATAATTATTGTGTTGTAGTCTATTTGACTCTTGAACTTGAGGTGAGTTTGTTTTATGAGCATTGCAGCTCAATTGTTTGGTGCATACCAATTGATAATTGTTATGTCTTGTTGGTGGATGGTTCCTTTTAACAATATATAGTGTCCTACTTTATCCCTTTTGATTAACGTAGGTTTGAAGTTGATTTTATATGATATGAGTATGGCCACTCCTGCTTGCTTCCGAGGGCCATGTGAGTGGTATGATTTTTTCCAACCTTTCACTTTCAGCCTGTGTATGTCTTTACCTATCAAAAGAGTCTCCTGAAGGCAGCATATTGTTGGATTTATTTTTTTGATCCAGGTTACTAGCCTATGTCTCTTGATTGGTGAGTTAGATTTTTAACATTTAAGGTTACAATTGAAATATGATTTATACTTCCAGTCATGTTTATTTATTTATTTATTTTAATTTGGGTAGTTTTTACTTTTTGGTTATTTTCTTACCCCTTTACTGAGATACCTCCCGCTGTTAGTTTTGGGCACTATTTTTCAATTCCTCTTCTTGTAGTATTTTGCTCAAAATGCTTTGCATGCTGGTGTTCTGTCTGCGAATTCTTTTAGCTTTTGTTTATCAAGAAAGACTTAATTTCATTGTCAAATCTGAAGCTTAATTTTGTTGGATACAGTATTCTTGGTTGGAATCCATTATTTTTCAGTGTTTGAAATACATTGTTCAAAGATCTTCTCGCTTTCAAAGTCTGTGATGAAAAATCAATTGTTAACCTAATTGGTTTACCCCTGAATGTTATCTGCCTACTTTCTCTCGTAGCTTTTAATATTCTCTCCTTGTTCTGTATGTTGGCTATCTTCATAATTATATGTCTTGGAGTTTGTCTATTATGGTTTTGAATGTTTGAGGTCCTGTAGGCTTCCAGGATATGGCAATCCATTCCATCTTTCATCTCTGGGATGTTTTCTAGAATTATTTCATTTAATATGTTGTCCATTCATTTGGTTTGAATCTCTATGCCTTCTTCTATCCCGATGACTCCCAATTTTGGTTTTTTTATGACATCCATATCTCTTGAATAGTTGCTCATGGGATTTAAGCATGTTTTCTGTGTTGACTATATTCTTTTCAAGTTGACAAACTTTGTCTTCATTATCTGATGTTCTGACTTCTACTTGATCTAGTCTATTTGAAATATTCTTGTTTGAGTTTTTAATTTGGTTTATAGTTTCCTGCATTTCTAGAATTACTGTATGATTTTTTAAAAGATCTCTATCTCCTGGTAAACCTTGTTCTTTGCCATTTGAATTTGGTTGTTTAATTCATTTTCAAAATATACTTTTATTTCTTGGACTTGCTGCCTCATGTCTTCTCTATTATTCCTTTCCATCTGAGTTAGGTATGACTTAAGTTTTTTCCCTATCCCTGTTTCTGATGCTTCTAGGTTCTTCTGTAGTATTAAGTTGTCCTTCATTGTTTCTACACCTTTTTTTCCCCTTGTTTTTTCATGATGTTCAGGTTATTTTCTGGCTCTATTTGATTGCTGTGTTTCTGCTCTCTTCTATAGATTTGTTATGGGTTTATATATCTCTGTTTTCTCTCCTTTGTGTTGCTAGACTATGCCTGCTTAAGTGGATTTCTCTGTTAAGGAATTCTGACAGCCGAGCTCCAGTGATGTCACCTCTCTGCTGTGGTGGGCCCCAGGCTCCTTGCCGGAGTGTCCGAATTGGGGGGGTGGATTGGATTGTCTCTTGTTGGTTTCAGCTCCCAGTCGCTGGCATGCCGGCAGTCTCCAGCCACCCAGTAGCGTGGGCAGCGGATGGGTTGTCGCCGGCGGGTGGGTGATCTCTAGCCACACAGTTGCGCGTTCGGTCGTCGGCAGGCGAGCGTTCTCCAGCCGTCAAGACATGCCGTCAGCAGGTGGGCTGGCGCCGGCAGGAAGGTGGTCTCCAGTTGCCCAGTCACACTGTCAGCGGTCTGGCATTCTCCAGCCACCCAGTCAGGAGGGCCTGGCCTCTAGTCCCCTGGTTTATCCTGCTAGTCCTGATTTCTCCTGCTAGACCAGATTTCTCCTGAGTGATGCTTCTCGGCAGCTCAAACTGTTCTCCGGGTCTGCCGTTTGTTGGGTGGGGAGGGTGTCTATTGTGAACCCTGGAACTCTATTGTTTTAATATTTTCCGCTTGCCCCTCGCCCCGCACTGGCTAGACAAGTTTCATTTTTGCCGCTGATGGGAAGGGGAGATGAAGGTCAGGTGCCTCTAGTTTTCCCCCAGTCTTTATGCAGACTTGCTCTGATTATCCCTCCCCCAAAAGCCTAGGAGAGATTTTATGCGAATTTTCCTCTGTATGTGAGATGAGCTGAGAAACACACACCTGTTTTATTGTTGCAATCTGTCTGGGAGTGGTGGTGGTTACTTCACCTCTCCAAGATGGTGGCTGCTGGTTTCCTTTGTGGAGTTTCCACTTTGGGGGATAGAAATGTACTGCTAACTTTCCCGTCTGAAATCCCAAATTCAGCTGGGGGCTCAGTGGATGCTCAGCCAGCAGGATTCCACAGAATCTGCAGCAACGTTTCTCCCTGCTTGCTGGTCGCTTCTCGGTGGTGCCTCACCATTTGTAGACACGGGGCAGGTCACGCGGATCAATCAGAATGGATCTCCGGTTGCACAAGTGGCTTGTGTTTGAGACTCAATTACCGGACCTCGGTGGTGGAAATCATTCTTCTAGATTTCGGTAAACACCCATTTTCCTGTAAGATCCTAACAAGATAGTTTTTCATCGTTCTAACTCATTATTCACCTGCGCAGTGGCAGGGTACACTGGGTGTGATACACTGTCTTCACAGTCATCTTTCAATGCCGAAATATTAGGATATGGATGCACCATTTACTGAAAACTGTTTCAGTACTAGGAAAAAATATGTATTTCAGGTGGATGAATATTTCTGAGAATAATTTTTTAAAAAGTGGATTATAAATCCACATACATGAATATGAATGAATTTAGGGAGTGCATAATAAGACACAAATATTTCATATTTTGAAAAATCCGGAGAGTATATATATATATATATATATATATATATATATATATACACATATACACACACACACACACAGACATTAAAAACTAGCAATATATATGTCAGTTGAAATTCATCATGAAATACATATCATCCACAGACCCAAAAATATTCATATACTTAACATGGATTTATGTATAATGTTGTTCAACTAGGAGGCTTACCCATAGGTTGAATTTTCAGTTCCAACAGCATTTAGGAGGAGTGATCTCTTCTCAAAATTTGTATTTGCCAAGTCAGTCACCTCACAAAAATGTACGTGTGATACCAGGTACGATTCTATATGTGCATATAAAATTACATGTGCTGAATAGGCTACAGAGAAAGGGAGACAGGAATTTACATATTTGTTAACTTTCAAAACACACGGAGAACTATTTCAACAAAAAATTGACTACATTTATAACTTCTAACCTATATAATGCAAAAGGCAATTCCAACTATACACCATGCCTCCTCTGAACTGCTTGTATTTCTATTCTGTTTGAGTTTTTATTCTCTATCATATTACGATTAGTAGTCAGAGTCTAGTAGGGTAGGGGTTAGAGTCAGGGATTCAGTATTTCGAATGGAAAATTGGAAAATGAATCCAATGTGTATGCAAATATGTGCTACACAAAATCTTCCCACTCCTCCAGAATAATGGCTTGACATTATCTTCGCCCCAAGTAAGACATAATTAGAGGAGAAGAGTTAGAAAATCAGTGAATACTTATCTGGAATGGAATATGCTAAGGAGTTCACTACCTTGGAGGTGGTAGAGGAGTTTCCAAAAGTAAGGGACAGGGTGAACACTCCACAAACATGGAGCTCTGCTGGCCTAAAGACTTCTTGAGAAATTGCCTCTGAGTTTGGGCACTTGAAACATATGTTGTTATCAGGAGCTTTAGCTTCCTTTGTAGTGAGATCATCAAAGCTGGGTCTGCACCTATGTGACCTGTAAAACATAGTTTCTTATTTTCCAATGAACATGAGGCAGCAGTCCTGAATTTGATCTTTGTAGGTAAACTGTGGCCACTGGGTTCTAAGTGTCTCCCTGTGTGGACTGTGAAGCCATTTGTTCATCCTCCAATTTTCATGGTGTTTCTTGCTGCTACAATGGGAGTTTGGTATTTGCTTCATGAAATACACGGAGTTCAACTGGGACACAGTGCAGGAGGGAGTTCTGTCACGTGTGGTATTTCAATTTCTGCAGGAGAATGCACCAACCATGCTTCTATATCACATAGCTTGCCCCATTGACCATAGCAAATCGATTCTGAACATTGCCCTGAAACCTCTCCAAATAACAAGATGCCTTTACTTAGAAGGGACTGCTGGCTGCATCATGTCAGTCACAAGCCATTTGGAAGCCAATGGCAGATCCACATGGCCCCACCACAGATGTTTTATCACACACCTGCCTACCACTGCTCTAGGCCCACTAATCATCAGACTCCAACTTATTGGCATCTCTGTTTTACACAATTTTCATTAAAACCAGTCAATCAAGGCAGTGTCTGTTATACTCATGATCAGCAACAGGAAATCCAAAGGTTCTCCCTTGCCAGCTGGTCATGGAAATTTCAAAAATTTCATGGTATTTTTCTAGCCATATTTCAACAATGAAGGTGGAGGCACTGTGAGTTTCAGTTCATTCCAGAGCCATTAATGTTGACGAAGCTCATTTCAATGAAAGCTCTGGAGAAATCTCACAGGCAATGCTTCCCAAAGAATGGCCAAAAGGTCAAATGAAGCCAGGCCCATTGAGTTCTACAATGTGAGGTCCATGTGACTTTTGACTCTCAACTACGGCTGCCAAGTCTTTCAGAAGAAAATTATGTGATATCTTGGCTGTGATTCCCAGTGCTCTGTTGAAAGCCACCCTGGGCCTTGATCTCAGTTTCCAAGGGCGACTCTCATGCATGGCCTCCTAAAATCCCAACACAATTAATGGCAATACTTTTCTGAGGTCAGTTCCAGAACTCAGTCTCTAAGGGGAAAAACACCAGAGTTCATGTCAAGGTGGACCCAGTCATCTCTTCCAATCACCACACTAAAACCACAATTAAAACCAAAACAATCCCACATGGCCCTCATGTTCTTTTATATAGACACTCATCATAACCTATCGCTGGAAGTTTCCACGAGGGGCGAAGCCCAAGACAGTCTCCTAAATAATCTCTCTTGCCCCTAATTTGCCTAAATTCAGGGTGGCCTGGACACCATTCCTGTGAACCAGGAGTGTTCAAATAGGCCTGCTGTTAATACTTCTCTGCTTCTCCAATTTGAGGCATATTGACTGTGCAGTTTGGATTCTTTATGTGAATTGTAGTCACGGGAAAACTCAAGCAATTTAGGGCTTTGAAGAAATGATTTGGCCCAAAGGATCCCTATTCTAACTTGATGGAGGTCAGGAACCTCACAGAGAATGGGGAGAGACTTCATCCACAATAACTGCACTTTTGGCCATTTTTGTTTTGGATGCATACATGTGATGTTTCTTTAGATTCTTCAGGGGTTGAGAATCTAAGCCACGGCCTCACACAAGGCCAAGAGGCTGATTCAGACACTTCCATTTTCAAAGGAATTAAGCAAATATCCACAGGTGATGTCCATTCATTTCCATTTGAACCTGTTTTCTTCAGGCTTCACAAACGGATGTCTTGAGGCAAAGACCTTCCTGACATTCAGGGCAACAGAACAATAGGTAAGCAAAAGGCCCAAAGCAGGGTTTCTCCACTGAGACTATCATGGTCACACTTATATCTGAGTTTTCTGAGATGCTCGACATTCCCTTTAGCTATCCAGTACATGGCCATGTCACAGGGCTTGGAACTGCTACATATCTTGGACACAAAACCATGAGCCTATTCTGGAGAGTAGCCAGAATTCATGAAGAATGCAGGAATTTTGGAAGATACCACATGTTGCCCATCGATCAGGCAAGCTGAAATCCATTCATAAATTCGGCAGGATGAATGCTGGGAAGCTTTCTGCTAGACAGGAGACAACAATTGATGCATTCAGTTTTCTAATATCTAAAACCATGCACATAGTGGGATACACAGACATTGAAACACTTGCTTGCCAAACGACTTACTATAAACAGTTCACTCCAAACCAAACAAACCGCCTTTCCTACCTATTCTCAGAACATGAGACGAAACCACAAACCCACACCGACAACCACAGAGGCACCACCTTCTACAAAGTATGTCTGTGACTATCCAGAGTGTCTTCTGACTGGTGGGCCAACTTATGTTCCCCAGAAAACACCAACTCTGTGAACTTGTCAGGAGCCAGCGGTGAGCCACTATTTGCTTTCTCAGGAAAGGCCCCTCTTCTGAGTTTTCCTGGCAGTTGGCCATCCTCATATCTGTAGGTACCATGAAAGACTGACTCTGTCCTTGGTAAATCCAAACAAGTGAGCCCACTGGGACTGGGACTGGGACAGGCTCTTGGTACCTTGCTTCCTGGATCCCAAGTACCGAGAGTTCCATGACCAAGGAAGTGAGGTGAGGTCACTTCCTTCAGGAACTGAATGAGGTCACTGCTTTGGCAACCACTTTGTTCTAACAGTTGCTTCCAAGGGTCCCATGAGATTGAGGCTTCTCCTACTTCCTGTGACACTTTCACAAGTTAGAATGGTATATGAACCATAGGCACCCAGGAACAGGTCTCCAAACAGGACTGTTTGTGTCCATCTTCTCTACATTATGAACAGAGAGGCTGATTCAGACACAACCCTTCATCCTGACCAGGTTGTTTGCAATGGAAGATGACGTTTGCTCTCTCAGGTCCTTCATGGCTGCCTACATCTTCTCCAGGGATCACTTCTTCATGGACCTTTGAGTTTTACAAGAGGTGGAAGATTCTCTACATTCCTGTATTGTAAGACCAACTTGGTCCCTGCTCTTCTGTAAAGTTAGATTGAGGGAACAGTGTATGGTTAGGGTTAATAACAGGTTTGATTTGGGTTAGGAATTATTCTAATTGATGAATAATGGTATTGGGAACCTGTGATATTTATAAGAATATATAGGTGAAATATAAGTATGAAAACAAAAATCTAGGTAAGATTTGAAGCCCAGAAGGGCATTGCGCTATTGATTGGGATACTTAGCTTTGATATACGTTCTGCACAGGTGTTTCAGATAAATCAATAATCAATGGCATAGGACCTTGTACCTTGGAAGATTGAATGTAGAAGTGAACATCCACTAGAACAGGGATAGTCGGTAGGATTAGGAAGATATTCGATAAGTTTCAGAAGAAGACTGAGTACAGAATTTGGACCAAAAGTTCTTTAGCAATAGTGTATCGGGTAGAGAGTGAATGTAAATGTCAGCACACGTGAAGGGTCAGTCACAATGGTGAACTGGGGAAAATATTTAGGTAAGCAGACATCAATAGAGACATTAGGAAATCAGGCAAAGTATAAATTGAGTGATAGGTTTAGACATTTGCAACAGGGTTGAGGTTCAAAATATAGTCTTAAGAAGAAACAAATATGTAGTCACCAATAGGATTGACATTTGAGAGCATTAGGCACACTGGACATGAATGTTTTCAGTAATCTCTGCTCACTTTTCATTTAGGCTTTGATACAATCATAAGTGTGACCTCTTCTTTTTGTGTCCAGAATATTACTGTGATAAAATGTATATGTAGATTAGGTGACATGAGTATTTCTTCCACCATTTCTGGGAGCAACATTTTGAAGATGAAAAAATTAGTATTGGGGTTACAAATAGATTTACTCTGTGTCTATGAACATAGAGATAATTTATGAATAAACGATACTGTGATTAAATATTATAACTTGTTCCAACTTTAAATATTCGATTGAATTGATATCTGAAAATAAACAGAAAATCGTATATTTATATGCAATCATTCATTCCAACCAGAAATACATCTAATGGTAATATTAGGGTTATGGTTTATCATGAAGAGTGTGTCAGTTTTTCTTCAAAATGATTATGGAAATCGAAAAAAAAAAGCGTTTGGAAAGAAGTCTCATGAAAAAACAATCAAGTAACCTGGAGGAATACATGTGTTCTGAATCAGGAAATGATTGAAAGTGAATCAAAATCCTATAAATTATTGAAGTTGTTGATGAAATATATATCCTATGATGTGTATAAACTGAACAAATAGTAATGTACCAGTGTTGAATAAAATGAACTTCAACATAGACATCATATCCAAGAGGAATCTAGTTGCATTGATGTTAAACTGGGTCAGTTACTGTAGAAATATTAGGATTGTATGCACCACTCACTGAAGTTAGTTTTCAGTACTAGAAAACAAATATGTAATTCAGGTGGATGAATATTTCTGAGAATAATATTGTGAAAAGTTGATTATAAATCCACATACATGAACATGAATGAATTTAGGTAGTATATGTAAGACACGTATATTTCATAATTTGAAATATTTGGAGAGTGTATATATATATATATATATATATATATATATATATATATATACACCCCCCCCCACACACACACAACACACACACCCAGACAATAAAATGTAGCAATATATATGCCAATCGAAATTCATCATGAAGTATATATCATCCACAGATGCAAAAATATTTAATTTACTGAACATGGATTTATGTATAATGTTGTTCTACTAGGAGGCTCACCCATAGGTTGAATTTTCTGTTCCAACAGCGTTTAGGAGGAGTGATCTCTTCTCACAATTTGTATCTTCCAAGTCAGCCACCTCACAAGAATGTACATCTGATACCAGGTAGGATTCTATATGTGCATATAAAAATACATGTGCTGAATCGGCTACAGAGAAAGGGAGACAGGAATTCACATATTTGTTAACTTTAAAAACACATGGAGAACTATTTAAATTAAAAATTAACTAGATTTATAACACCTACCCTATATCATGCAAAAGGCAAGTGCAACTATACACCATGCCTCCTCTGAACTGCTTGTATTTCTATTCTGTTTGGGTTATTTTTCTCCATCATATTAGTATTTGTCATCAGAGTCTAGGAGGGTATGGGTTAGTGTCAGATGGCCCGGCTGGCAGGACACCTCAACTTGGGTGTCGATCCTAGTTGGGGAGGAATGAAGGGACAAGAGACACGAGAGATGACAGCAAGACAGGAGTTCTGATCATGCTGCAAACTTTTATTATTCTCAGAGGGTATTTATATGCTGCGGATGGGAAAGCTCTCTTATCGGCAGTTGCTGGATGTCTTCACAGGGTGAGATAACCTCAGGATGTTTCAGGTAGACAGATGGTAGCCGGATGTCAAAAGGAGATAGATGGCTGTGGGATGTCTCCCAGGCAGGTTGTGTCCCAGGGGGCTGTTTCTTGTGTCAGTCTATTTTTTGAAGGAGAACTTCCTTCTAGCCCCTGACATCTCCCCTTTTGTTATATAAAATATTCGACCATACCTTACAGGCCATGGATTTAGGGGGTGATAGTGGCTCTGTTTCTCTAGGATGCCTTAGAATATCTCCTGATTTGAGCGAGCATCTTTCCTAGGAGATTTCGTGTTGGCTTTGGCATGTTTTTGGAGGAGACGTCTTTGAGGGGATAGCATGCCAACCGCCATGCACCAGAGCATGTCATTCAGAGGTCTTGTGTTTGGGGATCCGTGGATCCATCCTCCTGCAGTCCTTCCTGGACCCTCCGTTATTATGGCCTAACGTGCTCATTCCAAGGGTGTGTCCTCCCCCAAGCGGAGGGGCCCATGGAGAACGAACCCTTATTGCAAGGGTAGAAGATGGTTGCTCAGAGCTGTTACTTATAGTTTTCTGTAAGAAAGAGAGATCTGTGGGGATGTAAACTTAATAAGCCTGTGAGAAGGGTTGAACATTCTTTTAAATGTTGGCAGTGCTGTCTTCCATCTCCAGACCATGATAGTGGACCTGTATGGGCTTAGAAACCAAAATATTAATCTGTTCTTTAATAAATTGTACCAGCCTCTTTATAATGCAGGGGCCTATGGACACCATTAAAAGTAAACCCAACAAAGGGACTAATAGGGGAAGAAGGTAGGGTAGAAATCCATTATGCCCAATCCAGAGGGGATTTTCAAATAGTTCCCTTTGTCTCTTTTCTGGATCTTCTTGAAGCTGCTTAATTTTAATGCGTACTATGCCTGATTTATTGGCATAAAAGCAGCATCGTTCCCCTAAGGCTAAGCAAATACCTCCCTGGTTAGCTGTCAGCAAATCTAAGCCTCGTCTGTTTTGAAGGAACACTTCTGCCAGGGAATTTATTTGGTCCTGCAAATCTTTAATGGTTCCTGATAAAGTGTGTACATAATTTATAAGTTGTTGAGACAGGCGATGGTAAGAGTGAATAGCCGTGCCTAAGCCACTGTACCTGTGCCCACAGCAGCTGTTATTCCAAGGCTGGCAATGAGTGGTAAAGCCTGTATTGCCCACCTATGTCTTTTGACTAAAGTGTCTAGGCTAGAAATTGGTAGATTTTCATCTCCTGGGACAATAGTTATATCAGGGAGTAATAAAGCAAGAACACAACCAATGGTCCAATTCGCTGGAAGCGTGGGAAGGCCGAGTTTCCTCCACACATAAAAACTGTGCCATTGGAGGGACAAAGAGATGGGGTGGGTGAGGAATAATTTTATACTGTTGAGCAATTTCCAAAGGAAGTAAGTCGAACATCAATATCATAGGTATTATTCTGCATCGCGCCTAAAAGAAATAATGTAAAAGTGCCTATAGGCTGTACTTTAAAGGGAAATCCGGGTTGGCATGTATTATCATTGTCCATGATAGAATTAATAGGAACTGCCATAGGCATGATTGCCCCTGCTGTCATGCAGAGCCAGCAATCACCAGTAAGGGTGGGGTTCGAATTATTAAGCTAGGAGAATGTAGTTTGCAAAATATCTAATGTATTGGTATCTAAACCTGGGAACTGGGATTTAGGCTACATTAAGGGATGATATGTGAGCTCAGGGATTTGGGGTTTCAAAAGTTTGTTTATCTGAGGATGCTTGACAGAATAAGTGGGTCCTCCACCATCAGAGACCCCTGTAGGGGCCTTAATGGGCCAGTAGGAAGGTTTTCCGACAGTGCCTTGGCACCCAGCTGACTGTAGCTTGGTGTATTTGCCATCTCCTCCATGGTCAAAGAGAATGGGGGTATAATGAATAGTGGTCCCCCTGCTGCATGAGTTTTAGTTAGGGAGGCTTCAAAAAATTGTTCTCCCTGTTTATTAACACAAAGTGAAGCCGACGCATTACAAGAGACATGCATCGCCTGGGTATGCGTACAAGTTGCAGAACAATTTTGGAGAGCTTTACTTGTACTAGGGGGAATAATATTTGGCTTGTTAACACATACCCATTTAGGCTGATGAACTCCTCCGAGATTATGGTCAACCTTGGCACGGAGGTAAGTCACCTTAGTCATGCAGTCAGCAGTCTGGGTCCAACTAGTGGGAGCCTCAGTCCAAAATCCTCCTTTGCATTCACGGGGGGGGGGCCAAAAAGGTACTCCATGATGTTGGAAATTGGAGGTCGAAGGCCTCCGTGTTCAAACCTGTTCAGCAGAATTGCCTTAAGCAGGATCCTCGCGCAGATTGTTGGCTGTATCTGAAATGGAGGAAAATTTGTCCTCAGGGGGAGGGCCTCCGTCCCTGGGTTGAGGTAAGTAATTTACCTGTTTAACCAGGCATTCTGGTAACCATCTTGGGGATGCTTGCTCTTGGTCCAAAACACAAGCTGAGCCTCATCCCCTGATGAGGATAGGATCTGGGCGTTTTCTTTTATTTGTAATGGGATTGCACCACATAACAGGCGAGCGAACAGAATTGGACGAAGGATGCCAGTGTCTGTCTGTGGCCAAATGGCCTTCACTGTCTAAGGTAAGAAAAATAAGGGCAAATAATGCATGGTTAAGGCGATCCCTGGGAGTGGTAAATACAAGGGCGGAAGCCTTAAGACGGGATAGCCAAGTCTTTAAGCTAAGCTGGGCAAGTTCCACATGCCTTGGCCCTGAGAGTTGTATGGAATTTCAGTAGTATGACAAAATTGCAAGGTAGCACAAAACTGTTTAAACTTGGCACTGGTATATGCAGGACATTTATCTGTTTTAATATGTATTGGTTTACCCATTACGAAAAAGGCTGAAACAAGATGAGAAAGGACGTCTTTGGTAGCCTCTCCAGAATGTGGTGATGCAAAACTAAAGCCGCTGAAGGTATCTATAGAAACGTATATATATTTGGTTTTTCAAAATTCAGGAAAATGAATAACATCCATTTGCTAAACCTGATTGGGCTGTAATCCTCGGCGGTTAACTCCCAAGTGTTGAATGGGGAGGGACACAGTGCAACCAGGGCATGCTTTTACTATTTGTCATGCATGTTGCCTGGTAATTTTCCAAAGTAATCGATGGCTCTGGGAATTTAGATGGTGAAGATTTTGTAACTCCATGGCTTTTTGAATGGAGCCAACAAAAATTGGAAAGATGGAACGTGTTGCTGCATCAGCTTGGGCATTACCTTGTGTTAGAGGGCTCAGAAGGTCAGAGTGTGTCATGATGTGTCCTAAGGAAAATGCATGTTTTCTGGCCTGAATTAGCTGCTGAAGCTGGTGAAACAGAAAGGGGAAATTGGAAGAAGCCATAATGGTGGGTGAAATCTCCAGCAGGGGCACAGAATGAGCAATGTAGGCACTGTCTGTATAAATATTAACAAGATTATCAAAAAAACTTTATGAAAACTTGTGTTATGGTGAACAATTCCACAAACTGAGCTGACTGATAGACAGTATCAAAGGTGGTAGGCTTGTTATTGACAACAAAGACTGCACGGCCATTACTGGAACCATCTGTAAAGACAGTAAGTTCTTGAGGAATGGGAGCCTTTTGAGTAATTTTGGGAAAAATAAATGAATGTAACTGGACAACATTTAAAACGGGGTCATTGGGTATGTGGTTATGAATTGTTCCCAAAAAGCCTGATAGGGCAATACCCCATTGATCCATGTCTCTAGTAAAAATTGTAGTAAGGGTTTGGTCCTTAGTATATGGAATTAAAATATTATCAGGGTCTTTGCCAAAATGTTGTCGAGAAAGCAAACGACCTTTAAAAATAAGAGAAGCTACCTGAGCAAGATAAACAGTAATAACCTTGGAGGATGTGGTGGATACAAGGACCAAAAGCAAGGGGCAGCCTTTATTTTTAAAATGTGGATCTCGCTGCCAAAATATTCCTGTGGGTGTATGAGGAGTGTGGAAAATAACCAGAACCAGAGGAAGGTTATAAGAAATTTGTGTAACAAACTTTTGGGCAATGGCTTCTGTGGCTTGGTTTAATGCATGTCATGCCTCGGGAGTAAGCTTTTGAGGGGAGGAGGGGTGGGAATCACCTATCAAAATATCATTAAGGGGCAAAAGTACACAAGTGGGTAATTTTAAATATGTTCCTAGCAATTGAATATCCCCCAGTAATATTTGAAAATCATTAAGTGTGTGAAGATGGTCCACACATAGTTGTATTTTAGGAATTTGGATCTGATTATCTTGAAGTTTAAGACCCAAATAGGTATAAGGGTCCTGTGTTTGAAACTTATCTGGAGCTATCTGTAGTCCCAAGGTAGTGAGGTTTTGTAAAAGTCCAAGTAACAATTATTAAGGTCATGGGTATTAGGTGCAGCAATTAACAAATCATCCATATAATGTAAAATATAATTTTGTGCTCATCGCTCTCTCACAGGGTCTACTGCTTGAGCAACGTGTTTTTGGCAAAGACTAGAGCTGTTGGCCATACCTTGGGGAAGAACCTTCCATTGAAATCTCTGCATAGGGCCCTGAAAATTAATGTGAGGGAGACTAAAGGCAAAATAGGGTCTATCCTCAGGATGTAAAGGAATGGTAAAAAAGCAATCTTTTAAGTCAATAACCATTTTACAATAGTTTTTTGGATTCGCCACTGGTGTGGGAATGCCTGGCTGTAGTGCTCCCATCGGGCGCATAACTTTATTAATGGCACACAAATATTGTAAAAGGCACCACTTGCCTGATTTTTTCTTGATAATAAAAATAGGAGTAATCCATGATGAGGTTGAGGGCTTTACATGGCCGGCTGCGAGCTGTTCCTGCACTAACGTGGAGGCAGCCTCCGATTTTTCTTGGGTAAGGGGCCACTGATCCACCAACACAGGAGTCTGAGTCTCCCAAATAACTTTATCTGCATGGGGTACAGGAGGGTCAGGGACTGACACTAAAAATCTGAATACACAAGTCCACATGTATTTGTTTTTGTATGGGTTGTATAGGCTCCACCAGTCCTTGTTTCAGTATCCCCAGGCCTGTACAAGGAACAAAATTCATAGGAAGCATTTGATGAGTCACCATGGAATTGGGACTGGCGAGAATATCTTCCAATAACTCAAAATATCTCCTCCCTATACGTTAACAGGGAGGTCAGAATCAACGAAAGGAGTGACAGTTGACTTATTACCATCTTTATCAGTGCAGCTAATAGACCTAGAGCTGACCAGAGGATTTTTTTATTTTCCTATCCCTTTAAGGTCAGTCAAGGATGGAGTGTGGGGCTAACCTGATGGCTTGTATTTTTGAGAAATAATTGTGGCATCAGCTCCAATATCTAGAACTCCTTGGAATTCCTTTTCTTCAGTAAGTAAGGTAAGGGTGGGTCTATTGTGAGAAATGGGCTGAACCCAATACACATCAGAGAAGCCCAAGAAGGCAGTCCCCCGAGGTAGGTTTGGGTTTTGGAAATGCCTCCTGAATCCAAGGGAAGGAGAATTAATTGTGCAAGTCTTGTTCCTGCTGGGATAGCGGAAACTCCATTAATAGCAGTGGCCAGTATTTTTATTTCTCCAGTGAAATCATTATCATTAATGCCAACGAAGACCTGAACACCTTGTAAGGTAGTGGAGGCTCTTCCAAGATTAAGGGCACATGTATGAGATGGAGGGGGACACATAATTTCATTGGGTATTATCTGGGGCCCTTGCATTGGGTCTAATATTGTATTTGTGGCAGCACAGAGGTCCAATTTTGTGCTGCCTGGGGTGGCTAGTTGGAGGGAGGCAATTGTGGAGAAGGATTTTGTGGTAGGTTGGGAGTTTAGGAGGGAACAAACTTTATTGCTCCTGTGTTTGTCGTGGGGGATGTTGTGGCCGGGGGCTGGCCCCGCAGGGAGTTTCCCGAGAAGTAGGAAGAAATAGGCTGTCTGAGGGCATTTGTCTTAGATCTACACTCACTGGCCCAGTCATGACCTTTACCACTTCTATGGAAAAGGGTAGCTGGGGGCGGTTAAGCCCCAGTTTGAGGAGACGCTATTCCTAGGCTTTGTTTGCCTGTGGGACACTCACATGCAAAATGGCCAGGTTGTTTACAAGTAAAGCAAGTACGTGAGCCAGGATTGTGAAAGGCCTTGGTAAAGGCGGTCCCTAAAGCCAGACCCATGGCATGGGCTGCACCCACGTCTGCACAGAGTCTAATAACTTCAGAAAGTTTCCCTTTATCCTTATGTGGTTGAAGAACATTCTGACATGCTGGGTTGGCATTTTCAAAGGCAAGATGTTTTACATAGGTGCTTTCACCTTCGCTTGGTAAATCCTATAGGCTGTGGCAGGGTCCTGAGAGGTCGCGGGTGTTCTGAATGGTAGAGAGCTGCTTCCTTCTCCAAGATAGCGTCCTCCCCAGGGGTCAATGTGTCTCTGGGATTTAAAACTGGATAAAGGTGGTTTTTAATCATTGGAGCCTTATTAATTAGGGTCGTATTTTGAGGGGGACCAGGAAGGTTCTCAGGGTCCTGGGAAGACTGAGAAGGGTCTATGTCTATACTAATGATGGGCATGCAGAGGGGGGATGAGAGGTCTTTTGCATAATCTCTTCCCCAATCCTGACAAGTTGTAAGGTACCATTGTCAAAGCGAAAACTTTTAAGAATTTCATTAATTAAGTTCCAGTAAGAAAAGGTGGGAACTGGCATTTTTTCTGGGCCAAATGATTCATAATAATCTTTTAAACAGTCTCCTACTCTAAGCCATTTTTGCCATCAATGGTCCCTTCAAGAGGAAACCATGGACACAATTCTCCTATGTATGAAAAGAAAAATTTTAAGTTCTTTTTCTTAACATGTGCCCCTCATGTCTTGAAGGACTCCTTGAGGCCTGAAATAAACAAATCATGTGACGATACTGCTTGTCACATGGTGCGTCACTCACCGTGCATCATCCCCACCTTCCTCCTGGATATGTCTCCGGATGGTGTCTGCTGAGGCGATCGTGAGCTCCTCTTGACCAAGTCTTCCAGGAGGAAGGGGTTCCCCCTCAGTCAAAGGCTTGAGCCCCAGTCGATGGGCGCCAGATGTCCCGGCCGGCAGGACACATCAACGTGGTCAGCGAACCTAGATGGGGAGGAATGAAGGGACAAGAGGCATGAGAGATGAGAGCAACACAGGAGTTCTGATCAAGCTGCAAAATTTTATTGTTCACACATGGGTATTAATATGCTGGATATGGGAAAGCTCTCTTATCAGCAGTTCCTGGATGTCTTCACAAGGTGAGATAACTTCAGGATGTTTCTGGAAGAAAGATGGCCACAGGATGTCTCAGGGACATATATGGCTACAGGATGTCTTCCAGACAGGATGTCTCCTGGGGGCTGTTTCTTGTAAGTGTCAGGCTGTTCTTTGAAGAAGAATTCCTTCTACCCCTGACAGTCAGGGATTCAGTATTTCGAATGGAAAATTGGAAAATGAATCCAATGTGTAGGCAAATAATTGCTACCCAAAAATCTTCCCACTCTCATTCAGAACAATGCCTTGACATTTCCTTCACTCCAAGTAAGACATAATTAGAGGAGAAGAGTTAGAAATCTGTGAATACATATCGGTAATGGAAAATGCTCAGGAGTTCACAACCTTCGAGGTTGTAGAGGAGTTTCCAAAAGTAAAGGACAGGGTAAAAACTCCAAAAACATGGAGCTCTGCTGGCCTAAAGACTTCTTGAGAAACTGCCTCTGAGATTGGGCACCTGAAATATATGTTGATGACAGGAGCTTTAGCTTCCTTTGTAGTGAGACCATCAAAGCTGGGTCTGCATCTATATGACCTGGAGGACATGGTTTCTTTTTTTCCTATGAACATGAAGCAGTAGGGCTGAATTCTCTCTTTATAGGTAAACTGTTGCCACTGGGGGCTAAGTGTCTTGCAGTGTGGACTGTGAAGCCATTTGGTCATCCTCCACTTTTCGTGGTGTTTCTTGCAGCTGCACTGAGAGTTTGGTATTTGCTTCACAAAATACGAGAAGTTCAACTGGGACACAGTGATGGA
This sequence comes from Callospermophilus lateralis, assembly GCF_048772815.1. Classification (NCBI taxonomy): domain Eukaryota; kingdom Metazoa; phylum Chordata; class Mammalia; order Rodentia; family Sciuridae; genus Callospermophilus; species Callospermophilus lateralis. Next base: position 383,284 of record NW_027510789.1, read on the forward strand.
GGGAGTTCTGTCACGTGTGGTGGGTAAGGGTCTGCAGGAGAATGCACCAACCTGGCTTATATCCCACATAGCTTGCCCCCTTGACCACAGCAATCTGATTCTAAACATTGCCCTGCAACCTGTCCATATAACAAGATGCTTTTACATACAAGGGTATGGGGGCTGCACCATATCAGTCACAAGGCATTTGAAAGTTAATGGCATATCCACATCAGCCCACCACAGATGTTTTAACACACACCTGCACACCACTGCTCTAGGCCGACTACTCATCAGGCTCCAAGTTACTGGCATCTCTGTTCTACACCATTTTCATGAAACCCAGTCAATCAAGGCACTGTCTGGTACATTCATGATCAGCAATAGGACACCTAAAGGTTCTCCAGTGCCACCAGGTGATGGGAATTTCCAAACTTTAATGATATTTATCTAGGCATTTTTCATGGATGAATTTGAAGGCACTGTGGGTTTCAATTTATTCAGGAACCATTAAATGGAGAAGAAGCTCATTTCAATGAAAGCTCTGGAGAATTCTAACAGGCAAGGCTTCCCAAAGACAGGCTAAAAGGTCACATTAAGCCAGGCATTTGAGGTCTACAATGTGAGGTCCATGTGTGTTTTGACTTGCAACGATGGCTGCCAAGTCTTTAAGAATAAAATTATGTGATGTCCTTCCTGAGATTTCCAGTGCTCTTCGGAAAGCCTCCCTGGGCCTAGATCTCAGTTTCCAAGGGCGACTCTCATGTGTGGCCTCCTAAAATCCCAACACAATACATGGCAATACGTCTTTGAGGTCAGTTCCAGAACTCAGTCTCTAAGGGGAATCACATAAGGGTTCAAGCCCAGGTGGACAGAGCCATGTCTTCCAACGGCCACAAAAATGACCACAATTAAAACCAAAACACTCCCACATGACACACCTGATGCAAAGACCTTCCTGACTTTCAGGGCAACAGAAGAATCGGTAAGCAAAATGTCCAAAGCAGGGTTTTTCCAATGAGGCATTCCTGGTCTCACTGATATCTGAGCTTTCTGAGATGCTCGCCATTCCCTTCAGCTATCCAGTACATGGCCATGTCACAGAGATTTGAGGTGGTACATATATTTGACACAAAACTATGAGCCTATTCTGGAGAGTGCACACAATTCAGGAAGAAAACAGGAACTTAAGAAGTTAGCAGGTGTTCCCCATCGATAAGTCAAGCCGCAGTCCATTCATGAATTGGGCAGGATGAAAGCTGAGAAGCTTTCTACTAGACAGGACTCACCAATTGATGCATTTTCTTTTCTAATGTCTACAACCAGGGACACAGTGGTATAAACAGACATAGAAACACTCGCCTTGTCAAATGACTTACTAGAAACAGTTCCCTCCAAACCAAACAAACCGCCATTCCTACCTATTCTCAGAATATGAGACAAAACCACAAACCCACACCCACACCCACAAAGACACCTCCTTCCCCCAAGTAGGTCTGTGACTATCCGGAGTGTCCTCTGACTGGTGGGCCATACTATGTTCCAATGAAATGGCCTGTCCTGTCTCAGATCTGGTCTCCTTGGCCAACTCTGTGAAGTTGTCAGGAGCCAGCAGTGAGCCACTACCTACTTTCTCAGGAAAAGCCCCTCTTCAGAGCTTTCCTGGTTTTGGCCATCCTCACATCAGTAGGTAGCAAGAATGATTGACTCTGTCCTTGGTAAGTCCAAACAAGTGAGACCACTGGGACTGGGACTGCCTCTTGGTGCCTGGCTTCTTGGATACCAAGTTCAGAGACTTTCATCAACAAAGAAGTGAGGTGAGGTCACTTCCTTAAGGAACTGAATCAGATCACTGCCTTGGTAACCACTTTGTCCTAACAGTTGCTTCCAAGACTACCATGAGATGGAGGCTGCCCCTACTTTCTGTGACACTTTCACAAGGTAGAATGGTATATCAACCATAGGCACCTAGGAACAGCTCTCCACACCAACCTGGTTTGGTCCATCTTCTCTACATTAAGAAGAGAGAGGCTGATTCATAAACAACCCTTCATCCTGACCAGGTTGTTTTCCATGGAAGCTGACTTTTGCTCTCTCAGGTCCTTCATAGTTGTCTACATCTTCTCCAGGGATCATTTCTGCATGGACCTTGAGGTTCTCAGGAGGTGGAAGATCCCCTACATTCCTGTATTGTAAGACCAACTCTGTCCCTGCTCTTCTGTAAAGTTAGATTGAGGGAACAGTGTATGGTTAGGGTTAATAATATGTTCAATTTGAATTAGGAATCATTCTGCTGGATGAATAATGGTACTGGGAACCTGCGACATTTATAAGAATATATAGGTGAAATATATGTATGAAAACAGAAATCTAAGTAAGATTTGAAGCGCAGAATGGGGATGGGCCCTTGATTGTGATACTTAGCGTTGAATTATGTTCTGCACAGATGTCTGAGATAGATCGATATACAATGGCATTAGACCCTGTACCTTGGATTATTGAATGTATAAGAGAACATCCAGTCAAAAAGGGATAATGGGTAGGATTAGGAAGATAGTCAGTAGGTTTAAGAAGAAGAGTGAGTATAGGATTTGGAACAAAAGTTCCTTAGCAATAGGGTTTGGATTAGAGTGTGAATGTAAGTGTCAGCACAATTGAAGAGTCAGTCACAATGATGAACTGCGGAAAGTATGTAGGAAAGCTGATATAAATAGAGACATTATGAAATCAGGAAAAGTATAAAGTGAGAGATAGGATTAGATATTTTCAACAGGGTTGAGTTTGAATATATAATCTTAGCAAGAAACAAACATGTTGTCACAAATAGGATTGAATTTTGAGAGCATTAGCCAAACTTGATATGGATGGTTTTAGTAATCCATGTTCACTTTACATTTAGGCTTTGGTGCAAACATAAGTGTGACCATTTCTTTTTGTGTCCAGAATATTACTGTGATAAAATGTATATGTAGATCAGATGACATGAGTATTTCTTCCACCATTACTGGGAGCAAAATTTTGAAGACGTATAAATTAGTATTGGGTTTACAAAGAGGTGTACTCTGTGTCTATGAATATAGAGACAATGCATGAATAGACAATAGTGTGAATAAATAATATAACTGGTTCCACTTTAAATAATGGATTGATTTGATATCTGAAAATATATAAGAAATCTTATATTGATATTCAATCATTCATTCCAACCAGTTATACATCTAATAGTAATATTAGGGTTATAGTTTATCATGAAGGGTGTGTGAGTTTTGCTTCAAATATGATTATGGAAATCGAAAATAATATGTTTGGAATGAAGTCTCATGAAAAAACCAGTCAAGAAACATGGAGGATTACATGTGTTCTAAAGCAGAAAATGATTGAAAGTGAAACAAATGCCTATAATTTTGCTAACGTATGGATGAAATATATATCCTATAATGTGCATAAACTGAAGAAATTGTCATATACCAGTGGTGAATAAGAATGAACATCAAAATACACATCATGTCCCATAGGAATCTACTTGCATTGATGACAAACTGGATCAATTATTGTAGAAATATTAGGATTTGTATCCACCATTCACTGAAGTTATTTTTCATTTCTAGGAAAAAAATATGTATTTCAGGTGGATGAATATTTCCGTGAATAATCTTGTGAAATGTTAACTCTAAATCCACATACATGAATATGAATGAATTTAGGGAGTGTATAATAAGACACATATATTTTATATTTTAAAAAAATTTAGTGTGTGTGTGTGTGTGTATATATATACACACACACACACACACACACACACACACACACACACACACAGAGACATTAAAAATTAGCAATACATAAGCCAATCGAAATTCACCATGAAATATATATCATCCACAGATCCAAAAATATTCATTTTACTGAACATGGATTTATGTATAATGTTGTTCAACTAGGAAGCTCACCCATAGTTTGAAATTTCAGTTTCAACAGAGTTTAGGCGGAGTGATCTATTCTCACAATTTCTATCTGCCAAGTCAGCCACCTCACAAGAGTGTACCTGTGGTACCAGGTAGAATTCTATATGTGCATATAAAAATACATGTGCTGAATAGGCTACAGAGAAAGGGAGACAGGAATTCACATATTTGTTTACTTTAAGTACCCATGGAACTATTTCAATTAAAAATTAACTTGAATTATAACACCTACACTTTATCATGCAAAAGCCAAGTCTAACTATACACCATGCCTCCTCTGAAATGCTTGCATTTCTATTCTGTTTGGGTTATTTTACTCCATCATATTAGGATTAGTAGTAAGAGTCTATTAGGGTATGGGTTAGTGTCAGTTATTCAGTATTTCAAATGGAAAATAGAAAAATAAATCCAATGTGTATGCAAATATGTGCTACAAAAAATTCCCACTATCATCCAGAACAATGCCTTGACAATATCTTCGCCCCTAGTAAGACACAATTAGAGAAGAAGAGTTAGAAAATCTGTGAATACATACCTGGAATGGAAAATGTTCAGGAGTTCACAACCTTGGAGGTGGTAGAGGAGTTTCCAAAAGTAAGGGACAGTGTAAACACTCCACAAACATGGAGCTATGCTGGCATTAAGACTTCTTGAGAAACTGCCTCTGAGGTTGGACACTTGAAGAATATGTTGTTGTCAGGAGCTTTAGCTCCCTGTGTACGGAGACCATCAAAGCTGGGTCTGCATCTATGTGACCTTGAGGATATGGTTTCTTATTTTCTAATGAACATGAGGAAGCAGTGATGAATTCTCTCTTTGTAGATAAACTGTGGCCACTGGGGGCTAAGTGTCTCCCTGTGTGGACTTTGAAGCCATTTGGTCATTCTCCAATTTTCGTGGTGTTTCTTGCTGCTGCACTGTTTCTTGTATTTGCTTCACAACATACAAGGATTTCAAATGGGTCACAGTGCTGGTGGGAGTCCTGTAAGGTGTGGTGGGTCAGGGTCTTCAGGAGAATGCACCAACCAGGCTTCTATCCCACATTTCTTGCTCCCTTGACCATAGCAACCTGATTCTGAACATTTCCCTGAAACCTGTCCATATAACCAGATGCCTTTTCATATAATTTTCTGCTGGCTGCACCAAGTCAGTCACAAGCCATTTGGAAGCCAATGACACACCCACATGGCCACACCACAAATATATTTTCAGACAACTGCACACCACTGCTCTAGGCCCACTACTCAGCAGGCTCCAACTTACTGGCATCTGTGTTCCACACCATTTTCAAGAACTCCAGTCAATCAAGGCACTGTCTGGTACACTCATGAGCAGCAATAGGACATCCAATGGTTCTCCAGTGCCACCTGGTCATTGGTAATTTCAAAAATTTCATGGTATTTATCTATCCATTGTTCAAGAATGAAGTTGGAGGCACTTTGGGGTTTCCATTCATCCAAGAACCATTAAATGGTGAGGAAGCTCATTTCAATGAAAGCTCTGGAGAACTCTCACAGGCAAGGCTTTCCAAAGAGTGGTCAAAATGTCATATGCAGACAGGCCCATTGAGGTCTAAAATGTGAGGTCCATGTGTGTTTTGACTCTTAACTATGGCTGCCAAGTCTTTCAGAATAAAATCATGTGATATCCTGGTTGAGATTCTCAGTGCTCTGTGGAAAGCCACCCAGGGCCCAATCTCAGGTTTCAAGGGTGACTCTCATGCGTGGCCTCCTACAATCCCAAAACAATTAATGGCAATACTTCTCTGAGGTCAGTTCCAGAACTCAGTCTCGAAGGAGAATCACACCCGAGTTCAAGCCCATGTGGACCCAGTCATCTCTTCCAACCGCCACACAAATGACCACGATTGAAACCAAAACATTCCCACATGACCCTCATCTTCTTCCATATAGACACTCATCATAAACTCTTGCTGGAGGTTTCCATGAGGAGCGCAGCCCAAGGCAATGTCCAAAATATGCACCCTTGCCCGTCATTTGCCTAAAATGAGGGTGGCCTTGACACCCTTCCTGTGAACCAGGAGTGATCAAATAGGCCTGCCTTTAATACTGCTCTGCTTCTCCAATTTGAGGCCAACTGACTGTCAGGTATAGATTCTTTATGTGATTTGGCATCATGGGAGAACCCAAGCACTTCTGCAGGATTTCAAAGAACTCATTTGACCCAGAGGATCCTATTCTCACTTGATGGAGGTTAGGAACCTAACAGAGGAAGGCAAGAAACTTCATCCACAATGACTGATATTTTTACCATTTTCGTTTTCAATACACACATGGGAACTTTCTTTATATCCATCAGGTGCTGAGAATCTAATCCATAGCCTGACCCAGAGGCAAGCAGCTGATTCAGACACATCCCTTTCGAAAGCAATTAAGCAAAGCACCACAGGTGATGCCCATTCATTTGCATTTAAAAACTGTTTACTTCAGGCTTCAAAAAGGAGTGGCCTGAGGTAAGGACCTTCCTGACATTCAGGGCAACAGAAAAATAGGTAAGCAGAAGGCCCAAAACAGTGTTTCTCCACTGAGACTTTCCTGGTCACACTGATATCTGAGTTTCCTGAGATGCTCGCCATTCCATTCAGCTATCCAGTACATGGCCATGTCACAGAGCTTGGAGGTGTTACATATCTTGGACACAAAACCATGAGCCTATTCTGGGTAGTGGCCAAAATTTAGGAAGAAAACAGGAACTTAGGAAGATAGTAGGGGTTGCCCATCCATAAGGCAACCTGCAGTCCAGTCATAAATTGGGTAGGATGAATGATGGAATACTTTCTTCTAGACAGGACATATTCATTGATGCATTCTCTTTTCTTATGTCTACAACCACGGACACAGTGAGATACACAGATATAGAAACACTCACCTTGTCAAACGACTTTTTAGAAGCAGTCCACTCCAAACCAAACAAATCGCCTTTCCTACCTATTCTCAGAACATGAGACAAAACCACAAACTCACACCCACACCCACAAAGGCACTTCCTTCCCCCAATATGTCTGTGACAATCCGGAGTTTCCTCTGACTGTGGACCATATTGTTACCCTGAACTGGCCTGCCCTGTCTCAGATCTGGTCTCCGTGGCCAAATCTGTGAAGTTGTCAGGAGCCAGCGATGACCAACTACCTGTTTTCTTAGGAAAGGACCCTCTTCAGAGCTGTGCTGGCATTTGGCCATTCTCACATCAGTAGGTACCAAAAAAGACTCTCTCTGCCCTTGGTAAAACCAAACATGTGATCCCACTAGGACTGTTACTGGGACTGGCTCTGGATGCCTGGCTTCCTGGATCCCAAGTTCAGAGAGTTCCATCACCAAGTAAGTTAGGTGAAGTCACTTTCTTCATGAAATGAATGAGGTCACTGCCTTGGCAACCACTTTGTCCTAACAGTTGCTGCCAAGGGTCTCATGAGATGGAGGCTGTTCCTACTTTCTGTGACACTGTCACAAGTTAGAATGGTATATCAACCATATGCACCGGGGAACTTCTCTCCATACAGGCCTGCTTTGGTCCATCTTCTCTACATTAAGAAGAGAGAGGCTGATTCAGACACATCCTTTCATCCTGTCCAGGTTCTTTACCATGTCAGAAGACTTTTGCTCTCTTTGGTACTACATAGCTGCCTACAACTTCTCCAAGGATCATTTCTGCATTGACCTTTGAGGTTCTCAGCAGGTGGAAGATCCCCTACATTCCTGTATTGTAAGACCAACTCTATCCCTGCACCTCTGTAAAGGTAGATTGAGGGAACAGCGTATGGTTAGGATTAATAACAGGTTCGAATTCGGTTGGGAATCATTCTGCGGGATGAATAATGTTATTGGGAACCTGCGAAATTTAAAAGAATATATAGGTGAAATATAAGTTTGAAAACCCAAATCTATGTAAGTTTTGAAGCCCAGAAGTGTATTGGGCCCTTGGGTAGGATACTTAGCTTTGAATTATGTTCTGCACAGATGTCTCTGAATAATCGCTATACAATGGCATAGGACCTTTACCTTGGATGATTGAATGTCGAAGAGAACATGCAGTCAAAAAGGGATAGTCGATAGGATTAGGAAGATAGTCAGTAGGTTTAGAAAGAAGAGTGAGTATAGGATTTGGACAAAAACATTTTTAGCAATAGGGTTTCGGGTAGAGAGTGAATGTAAATGTCAGCACATGTGAAGAGTCATTCACAATGATGAACTGGGGAAAATATGTAGGAAAGTAAATATCAATTGAGACAAAAGGAAATCAGGCAAAGTATAATGTGAGTTACAGGATTAGACATTTTCAACAGGGTTGAGGTTGAATATATAATCTTAGCAAGAAAAAAATATGTAGTCACCAATTGGATTGACATTTGAGAGCATTAGGCAACCTGGACATGGATGTTATTACTAATCCATGCTCACTTTCCATTTAGGCTTTGGTACAATCATAAGTGTGACCTTTGCATTTTGTGTCCATAATATTACTGTAATAAAATATATATGTAGATCAGGTGACATGAGTATATCTTCCACCATTTCTGGGAGCAATATTTTGAAGACGTATAAATTAGTATTGGGGGTACAAACAGGTGTACCCTGTTTCTATGAATATACAGATAATGCATGAATGGAACATACTCTGGATAAAACCTATACTCATTCCACTATAAATAATGGATTGAATTGATATCTGAAAAAATACAGGAAATCAAATATTGATATACAGACATTCATTACAACCAGTTATACATCAATGATAATATTAGTATTAGGATTTTCATGAAGAGTGTGTGAGTTTTGCTTCAAAATTGATTATGGAAATCGAAAATAATGTGTTTGGAAAGAAGTATCATGAAAAGAGCAGTAAAGAAACATGGAGGAATATATGTTTTCAGAAGCAGGAAGTGATTGAAAGTGAAACAAATTCCTATATATTTTTGAACTTTTGGATGAAATATATATATTATGATGTGCATAAACTGAAGAAATAATAATGTCCCACTGTTGAATAAATATGAACGTCAAAATACATATCATGTCCCATAGGAATCTACTTGCATTGATGTTAAACTGGGTCAGTTACTGTAGAAATATTAGGATTTGTATACACCATTCACTGAAGTTAGTTGTCAGTACTAGGAAACAAATATGAATTTCAGGTGGATGAATAGTTTGGAAAATAATCTTGTGAAAAGTTGATTATAAATCCACATAAATGAATATGAATGAATTTAGGGCGTGTATAATAAGTCACATATATTACATATTTTGAAATATCTGGAGAGTATATATATATATATATATATATATATATATATATATATATATAGAGAGAGAGAGAGAGAGAGAGAGAGAGAGAGAGAGAGACAGAGAGAGACAGAGAGAGAGACATTAAAAACTAACAATATATATGCCAATCAAAATCCATCATGAAATATATATCATCCACAGATCCAAAAATATTCATTATACTGAACATGGATTTATGTATAATGTTGTTCAACTAGGAAGTTCACCCATAGTTTGAAATTTCAGTTCCAATAGCATTTACGAGGAGTGATCTCTTCTCACAATTTGTATCTGCCAAGTCAACCACCTCACAAGAATGTACGTGTGGTACCAGGTAGAATTCTATATGTGCATATAAAAATACATGTGCTTAATAGGCTACAGAGAAAGGGAGAAAGGAATTCACATATTTGTTAACTTTAAAACACATGGAGAACTATTTCAAAAAAATTTGCAAGATTTATAACTCCTACCCTATATTATGCAAAAGGCAAGTCCAAGTATACACCTTGCCTCCTCTAAACTGCTTGTACTTCTTTTCTGTTTTTTGTTATTTTTCTCCATCATATTAGGATTAGTAGTCAGAGTCTAGTTTGGAATTGGTTAGGGTTAGAGATTCAGTGTTTTAAAGGGAAATTGAAAAATGAATCCAATGTCTATGCAAATATGTGCTACCCCAAAATCTTCCCAGTCTCATCCAGAACAATGCCTTGACATTATCTTTTACCAAAGTAAGATACAATTAGAGGAGAAGAGTTAGAAAATCTGTGATATATATCTGGAATGGAATTTGCTCAGGAGTTCACAACCTTGGAGGTGGTAGCAGAGTTCAAAATTGTAAGGCAAAAGGTAAACACTCCTCAAACATGGAGCTCTGCTGGCCTAAAAAAATTCTTGAGAAACTGCCTCTGAGGTTGGGCACTTGAAATACATGTTGTTTTCAGGAGATTTAGTTCTTTTATAGAGAGACCATCAAAGCTGGTTCTGCATATATGTGACCTGTAAGACATGGTTTCTTATTTTTCATTGAACATGTGGCAGCAGTGCTGAATTCTTTTTTTGTAGCTAAAATGTGGACACTGGGGCTAAGTCTCTCCCTGTGCTAACTGGGAAGACATTTGTTCATCCTCCACTTTTAGTGGTGTTTCTTGCTGCTGCACTGGGAGTTTGGTATTTGCTTCACGAAATAAAGGAGGTCAATTGGGACACATTGTTGGAGGGAGTTCTGTCACGTGTGGTGGGTGAGGATTTGCAGGAGAATGCAATAACCAGGCTTCTATCCCACATAGCTTTCCCCCTTGACCATAGCAACCTGATTCTGAACATTTCCCTGAAACCTCTCCATATAACAAGATGCCTTTACCTATTGGGTCTGTTGGCTGAAACCATATCAGTCACAAGCCATTTGGACGCCAATGGCAGTTCCACGTGGCCTCACCAAGATGTTTTGTCACACATCTGCTCACCACTGCTCTAGGCCCACTAATCAGCAGGCACCAACTAACTGGCATCTCTGTTCTACACCATTTTTATGAAACCCTGTCAATCAAGGCACTGTCTGGTATACTCATGATCAGCATCAGGACATCCAAAGGTTTTCCAGTGCCAACTGGTCATTGAAATTTCAAAAATTTCATGGTATTTATCTAGCCATTATTCAAGGAAGAAGTTGTAGTCACTGTGGGTTTCAATTCATTCAGGAAACATTAAATGTTAAGGAAGCTCATTTCAATGAAAGCTCTGGAGAACAATCACAGGCAAGGCATCCCAAATAGTGGCCAAAAGGTCACATGAAGCCAGGCCCATTGAGGTCTACAATGTGAGATCCATGTGTGTTTTGACTCTCAACTATGGCTGCCAAGTTTTTCAGAATAAAATCATGTGATATCCTGGCTGAGATTCTCAGTGTTCTGTGGAAAGCCACCCTTGGCCTAGATCTCAGTTTCCAAGGGTGACTCTCATGCGTGGCCTCCTAACATCCCCACACAATTCATGGCAATTCTTCTCTGAGGTCAGTTCTACAACTCAGTCTCTAAGGAGTATTACACCAGAGTACAAGCCGAGGGGGACCCAGTCATCCCTTCCACCTGCCACACAAATTACCAAAATTAAAACCAAAACATTCCCACATGGCCCTCATCTTCTTCCACATAGACCCTCATTATAAGCTCTGGCTGGAGATTTCCATGAGGGGTGCAGCGCAAGAGAGTGTCCAAAATAAGCTCCCTTGGCCCTCATTTGCCTAAAGTCAGGGTGGCCTGGACACCATTCCTGTGAACCAGGAGTGATCAAATAGGACTGCCATTACAACTACTCTGCTTCTCCAAATTGAGGCCTACTGACTGTGGGGTTTAGATTCTTTATGTGAAGTGGAATCATGAGAGAACCCAAGCACCTCTGCATGGCTTTGAAAAACTCATTTGACCCAAAGGATCCCTATACTCACTTGATGATTGTCTGCAACCTAATAGAGGAAGGAGAGAGACATCATCCACAATGACTGAATTTTGCCATTTTAGTTTTGGATGCACACATGGGATCTTTCTTTATATCCATCAGGTGCTGAGAATATAAGCCACAGCCTCACACAGGGCCAAGAGGCTGATTCAGACACATCCCATTCAAAGCAATTAAGCAAAGAGCCACGGGTGATGCCCAATCATTTCCATATGAAAACTGTTTTTTTCATGCTTATCAAAGGGGTGGCCTGAGGCAAAGACCTTCCTGTCATTCAGTGAAACAGAAAAATAGGTAAGCAAAAGGCACAAAGCATGCTTTCTCCACTGAGACTTACCTGGTCACACTGATATCTGAGTTTTCTAAGAAGCTCGCCATTACCTTCAGCTATTCAGTACATGGCCATGTGACAGAGCTTGGGGTGGTACCTATCTTGGACACAAAACCATGAGACTATTCTGCAGATTGGTCAGAATTCAGGAAGAAATCTGAAACTTAGGAAGATAGTAGGTGTTGCCCATCGATAAGGCAACCTGCAGTGCAGTCATAAATTGGGCAGGATGAATGCTGGGAAGCTTTCTACTAGACAGGACACATTCATTGATGCATTCTCTTTTCTAATGTCTACAACCACGGACACAGTGTTATACACAGACATAGAAACACTTGCCTTGTCAAAAGACTATCTAGAAACAGTCCACTGCAAACCAGACATACCAGCTTTCCTACCTATTCTAAGAAAATGAGACAAAACCACAAACTCACACCCACAAACACAAAGCACCTCCTTCCCCCAAGTAAGTCTCTGAATATCCAGAGTGTCCTCTGACTAGCGGGCCCTACTATGTTCACCCGAAATGGCCTGTACTGTGGCAGATCTGGTCTCCTTGGCCAACTCTGTGTAGTTGTTAGGAGCCAGCAGTGAGTCACTACTTACTTACTAAGGAAAGGCCCGTCTTCAGAGCTCTCCTGATATTTGGCCATCCTCACATCAGTAGGTACCAAGAAAGACAGAATCTGTCATTGGTAAAACAAAACAAGTGAGCCCACTGGTACTGGGACTGGGACTGGCTCTGGATGCCTGGCTTCCTGGATCCCAAGTTCAGAGAGTTCCATCACCAAAGAAGTAAGGTAGGTCACTTCCTTCAGGAACTGAATGAGGTCAATGCTTTGGCAAACACTTTGTCCTAATAGCTGCTTCCAAGTGTCCCATGAGATGGAGGCTGCCCCTACTTCCTGTGACACTGTCACAAGTTAGAATGGTATATCAACCATAGACACACGGGAACAGCTCTCCACACAAACCTTGTTTGGTCCATCTTCTCTACATTAAGAAGAAAGTGGCTGATTCAGACACACCCCTTCATCCTGACAAGGTTGTTTGCCATGGAAGATGACTTTTGCTCTCTCAGGTCCTTCATAGCTGCCTACCTCTTTTCCAGGGATCATGTCTGCATGGACCTTTGAGGTTCTCAGCAGGTGGAAGATCCCCTACATTCCTGTATTGTAAGACCAACTCTGTCCCTGCTCTTCTGTAAAGTTAGATTGAGGGAACAGTGTATGTTTAGGGTCAATAACATGTTGGATTTGGTTTAGGAATCATCCTGCAGAATGAATAATGGTATTTGAAACTGCGATATTTACTAGAATATATATGTGAAATATAAGTGTGAAACTAGAAATCTAGGTAACATTTGAAGCCCAGAAGGGCATTGGACCCTTGATTGTGATACTTAGAATAAAATTCCATTCTGCACAGAGGTCTCAGATAGATCAATATACAATGGCATAAGACCTTGTACCTTGCTTGATTGAATGTAGAAGAGAATATCCAGTCAAAAAAGGATAGTCGGTAGGATTAGGAAGATAGTCGGTAGGTTTAGAAAAAGAATGAGTATAGGATTAGGAACAAACGTTTATTAGCAATAGGTTATCGATTAGAGTGTGAATGTAAATGTCAGCACATGTGAAGAGTCAGTCACAATGATGAACTGGGGAAAATATGTAGGAAACAGATAGAAATAGAGCCATAATGAAATCAGGCAATGTATAAAGTGAGGGATAGGATTAGACATTTTCAGTAGGGTTGAGTTTGAATATATAATCTTAAGAAGAAACAAATATGTAGTCACCAATAGGATTGATATTTGAGAGCATTAGGCAAGCTGGACATGGATGTTTTTAGTAATCCATGTTTACTTTCCTTTTAGGCTTTGGTACAAACATAAGTGTGAGCTTTGCATTTTGTGTTCCGAATATTTCTGTGATTAAATGTATAAGTAGATCAGGTGACATGAGTATTTCTTCCAACATTTCAGGGAGCAATATTTTGAAGACATATAAATTAGTATTGGGGGTATAAAGAAGTGTACACTGCGTCTATGAATATAGAGATAATGCATGAATAGACCATACTGTGAATAAATAATATAACTCGTTCCACTTTAAATAATGGATTGAATTTTTATCTGAAAATATATAAGAAATCCTATATCGTTATGCAATCATTAATTCCAACCAGTCATACATCTAATGGTAATATCAGAGTTATAATTCATCATAAAGTTTATGTGAGTTTTGCTTCAAAAGTGATTATGGAAATTGAAAGTAATGTGTCTTGAAAGAACTCTCATGAAAAGACCTGTCAAGAAACATGGAAGAATACATGTGTCCTGAAGCAGGAAGTGATTAAAAGTGAAACAAATTCCTGTAAATTTGCGAACTTGTGGGGAAATCTTAAGAGCCCCTCCCAGCTCTCCCTTGAGCGCGATAGCCAGACCGAGGGAATTAGGAGTGGCACGGGACTCGTGGTGCAGACCTCCAGGCCACCGCTCCCACCAGTGCTGAAAACTGAAGTCTCTTGCTCCAGCTTCCGGGGGCATGGCTTCCGGAGTGCAAGCAAATTCGCTGGGGGTTCTCAGGCCTAAGCTCTACAAACTTAGGGTCTGAGGGAGACAAACAGGGAGAGTGTGCCCAGGCGTTCATGAAAACAGGGCTCCTAGGAGCAGCAGACCTGGCATGTAGCCAGTATTGTGGTGAGTGTCACAGGTGAGTGGGGCCTGGCTTGAGGAAACACAAAAGAAGGCCCTAGGCACTCAGGATTGGACACCCACCCAGTCTGGGAGGAAGAGCTGCTGCACAGTGATTGGTTCCCACTTATTGAAAGGAGAAGCTTGGCCCAGTGGGCACAGCTCTACCTACTGGAAAAGAAGTTTATTACAATCTATGACTGCATTTATTGTTATTATTATTATTTTAATTTGTTTTTTTTTTGTTTTTGTTTTGGTTTTTTTTTTTGTTTTCTTTTATTTTCATTTTTTGTTGCTGTTCTTTAACTTTTAAAAAATGTTTTAAAATTTTTTATTTTATTTTTTTTTCCAGGTCATGATGACCATCTGAGAACACAAATTTATTGCTTTTATTTTCCAAAATCCTCATAAAAGAACTTAAACACTATAAAAATAATCACACGGTATTACCATAAAACAACAAATGAAAGGGAAAAAAACATATTGGATCTCACCATTATGTATACACACAACACACACCTGCACAATCCCCCCAAACTAAAAGTAAATAGCGGAAAGATCAGTAGAGTGGAGGGAAGGGAACAGAAAGAGGGAGGAAAGGAGAAAAAGAGGAAGTACTGGGGACTGAATTAGAGCAAATTATATTTCATGCTTTTATAATTATGCCAAAATGAATCTTAATGTTATGTATAATCTTAATGTTATGTATAAAAAGAACCAATTAAAAAAAGAAATATGATAGTATACCAGTGCTGTGTAGCGCCAATAAAAAAATACCTATACATAAACTAAAAAAAATGTGAATTTTAAGAATAAACTGGAGTGGGCTAGAGTTGTGGCTCAGTGGTAGAGCACTTGTCTAGCATGTGTGAGGCACTGGTTGGATTCTCAGCACTGCATATAAATTAATTAATTAAATAAGGATCCATCAACAACTAAAAAAAAACTAGTAAAAAAGAATAAATTATAAAAAATAAATGAAAGTGTGTAGAAAATGTCATTTGAAGTAAAAATACAAAATCAGCTCTAAGTTGTTTGCAACACAAACACACAAGTTAAGTGGTGTTTGAAAATACAGGGAGCAAAAGCTATTGTATAAAAATTTTATTGATAATTCCAGAACATCTATTATTAATATCAATGTAAAATATGTATTTTAAGTGAAAGAACCTTTAATAAGACAGCAATTGTGTTAATTAATTAAAGAATCTAAAAATTAGATGAAAATATGATTTGTTTTTATTCAATGAAGCAAGATTAAATGATTGAAATATGATTTTAAGGAGAAATATAGGCACCACAATAAGTTTTAGGAATTTTGTGGATACAAAGATAATTAACTTAGGACAACTTACTATGATAAATGAGTTTACTTTAGTATAAAAATAGAATTTGCTCTCTGGAAACTGTGCACCCCTAATCCCCAAATCCCAAATCCAAAATGCCAAATCTAACGTGTTTTAGTACTGGAATGTGACAAGTGAAAAGTTTCCTACTTGGCTTCATTTGACAGGTTACAGTCAAAATGCAGGTATACTAAAAATGTTGTATGAAATTTCCTCCAGGCTATGGGTCTAAGACATGTATGAAATATAAATGAATTTCATATTTACACTTGAGTCTTATCCCCAAGATTATGTTTGTATAAATATTCCATAATTCCAAAAAAATCCAAAATCTGAAATGCTTCTTGTTCTAAGCATTTTTGATAAACAATACTTAACCTATATAAATTGTTTCGCCCACAAGAAATAAACAAATTTAATAAGGTTAAAAACTTTCCAAAAATAAAATTTAAACATACTACAAAGCAAATAAATAACACATGAAATAATAAATTTTTTGGTGACTTAACAACTGGAAACTGTTTCATTTAACTTGCCCCTGGATCATAGATAAACTTCAAAATTATTTTCTTTCTTTTTTTTTAATGGCAAAATAATTTTATTTTATTTTATTTTTTTATTGGTTGTTCAAAACCCTACAAAGCTCTTGACATATCATATTTTATACATTAGCATACATTAGCTTCAAGTGAGTTATGAACTCCCTTTTTTAAACCAAGTAGAGATTGCAGAATCACATGGGTTACACATCCACATTTTTACATAATACCATACTAGTAACTGTTGTATTCTGCTGCCTTTCCTTTCCTCTACAATCCCCCCTCCCCTCCCCTATTTTGTTATTATTATTTTTTAAAATTTTAATTTTAATTTTATATTACCATTATCATTTTTAAAAAAAATCATTTTCATTCTTTATTCTCTATTTTTTCTATTGTATTTCATTTCTTTTCAATTTTCTTATTTCCCATTCCTTGCATTCTACCTGCCTACTCTCATTCTCTTTAGTGACTTTTTCCCTTCCCTTCTAAAATCTTTCCTCCCAAGCATCAAATAAATTTATTAGAGTAAACAGTAACTCAGCAGTCAAACAGAACAAGAAGTAACATGAGCAGCATAAACAAGCAAGGAAGAAAAGGAGAACAAACAACGAAGAACACCCTAAATATTCAGGAGGACCAGGATTCATCAGAAAAGTGGTCATATAAAGAACTCAAGGAATACGTTAGACAGATGGAATGGAAACTTAAAGAAGATACGAGACAGAAAATCCAAACAGTAAAAGAAAACATTGAAAATGAATTACATAAACATATAAAAGAAAAAGTTAAGCATCTTTATCAGTGGATAGAGATTATAAAAAAATCAAACAATAATTCTAGAAATGAAGGAAATGATAAACCAAATTAAGAACTCCATTGAGAGTATCACTAACAGAGTGGAGCAAGTAGAAGCCAGAACGTCAGATAATGAAGAGAAAATATATCATCTTGAAACGAGTCCAGCCAACTCAGAAAGGCTGGCAAAAAAATCACAAGAAAAACATCCAAGAGATTTGGGATAACATAAATAAAACCACACTTACGAGTCATCAGGATAGAGGAAGGTACAGAGACTCAAACCAAGGGAATGAGAAAACTGCTGAATGAAATAATTACAGAAAACTTTCCAGAAATAAAAAAGGAAATGGATATACAAATTGTAGATGCATACAGGACAAGAGCACACAAAATCACAGTAGATGAATGCCAAGACACATTGTTATGAAGATATCCAATATACAGAACAAAGAGAAAACAATAAATCTACAAGAGAATGGAGGCAGAATACATTCAGTGGTAAACCAATAAGGTTAACAACGGATATTTGATCACAGATGCTGAAAGCGAGAAGATCCTGGAAAAACGTATTTCAAACACTGAAAGACAATGGATGCCAACCAAGAATTATGTATCCAGCAGAATTAACCATCAGGTACGACAATAAAATAAGAATCTTTCATGATAAACAAAAGCTAAAAGAATTTGAAGCCAGAAAACAAGCTTTACAAAGCGTCTTGAGCAAAACACTACACAAGAAAGAAATGAAAAAAAAACAACCAAAACCATCAGTGGGAAGTACCTTGGTAATGACAGAGGCAGGGTGAAAGCTTATCATGGAGAAACAAACTAAATTTAAAAAAAGATAAATAATCAAACATAGCTGGCAGTACAAACCATACATCAATAGTAACTCTGAATGTAAATGGCTTCAACTCTCCAATAAAGCGACATAGGCTGGTAACTTGGATTAAATAAACAAATCCAACAATATGTTGCCTCCTGGAGACACATCTGAAATGCAAAAACACACAGGCTGAAGGTGAAAGGTTGGGAAAAAATACACCATGCACACTTATCCTCATAAGCAAGCAGGGGTGGACATCCTCATATCAAATAAAATCGACTTCAAGACTAAGTTAATCAAAAGGGATAAGGAAGGACATTATATACTGTTAAAAGGAACCATTCACCAACAAGACATAACAATTATCAATATTTATGCACTAAATAATGGTGCTACGATGTTCATGAAACAAATTCTCCTCAAGCTCCAAAATGAAATAGACCTCAACACAATAATTATGGGTGACTTCAACACACATCTATCACCATTGGACAGATCCTCCAAACAAAAGTTGAATAAAGAAAGTATAGAACTCAATATCACAATCAATAACGAACATGTAACTGACATATATAGAATATATCAACCATCATCAAGTGGATATACTTTTTTCTCAGCAGCACATGGATCATTCTCAAAAAAAGACCATATATGATGCCATAGGGCAACCCTCAGTAAATATAAAGGTGTGGAGATAATAACATGCATTTTATCTGATCATAATGGAATGAAACTGGAAATCAATGATAAAAGAAGGAAGGAAAAATTCTACATCACATGGAAAATGAACAATATGTTACTGAATGATCAATGGGTTACAGAAGACATAAAGGAGGAAATCAAAAAATTATTAGAGATAAATGTAATTATAGACACAACATATCTGAATCTATGGGACACAATGAAAGCAGTTATAAGAGGGAAATTCATCGCCTGGAGGTCATTCCTGAAAAAAAAGAAAAAACCAACAAATAAGTGAGCTCACACTTCATCTCAAAGCCCTAGAAAAGGAAGAGCAAAACAACAGCAAATTTAGCAGAAGGCAAGAAATTATTAAAATCAGAGTGGAAATCAACGAAATTGAAACAAAAGAAACTATTGAAAAAATTAACAAAACTAAAAGTTGGTTCTTTGAAAAAATAAATAAGATCAACAGACCCTTAGCCATGCTAAAGACGAAAAGAAGAGAAAGAACTCAAATTACTAACATATGGGATGAAAAAGGCAACATCACAACAGATGCTACAGAAATACAGAAGACAATTAGAAATTATTTTGAAAACCATTATTCCAATAAAATAGAAAATAGTGAAGACATCGATAAATTTCTTAAGTCATATGATTTGCCCAAACTGAGTCAGGAGGATACACACAATTTAAACCGACCAATATCAATGGATGAAATAGAAGAAGCAATCAAAAGACTACCAACCAAGAAAAGCCCAGGAACGGATGGCTATACAGCGGAGTTTTACAAAACCTTTAAAGAAGAATTAATACCAATACTTTTCAAGTTATTTCAGGAAATAGAAAAAGAGGGAGCTCTGCCAAATTCATTTTATGAGGCCAACATCACCCTAATTCCAAAACCAGAAAAAGACACCTCAAAGAAAGAGAACTACTGACCAATATATCTGATTAACCTAGATGCAAGAATCCTCAATAAAAATCTGCCTAATCGAATACAAAGGCACATCAAAAAAATTGTTCACCAGGATCAAGTAGGATTCATCCCTGGTATGCAACGATGGTTCAATATACGAAAATCAATAAATGTTACTCATCACATCAATAGACTTAAAGATAAGAACCATATGATCATCTCGATAAATGCAGAAAAAGCATTTGACAAAGTACAGCATCCCTTTATGTTCAAAACTTTAGAAAAATAGGGATAACAGGAACTAACCTCGACATTGTAAAAGCTATCTATGCTAAGTCTCAGGCTAGCATCATTATGAATGGAGAAAAATTGAAGGCATTCCCTCTAAAATCTGGAACAAGACAGGGATGCCCTCTGTCACCACTTCTATTCAATATAGTTCTCAAAACACTGGCCAGAGCAATTAGACAGATGAAAGAAATCAAAGGCATAAAAATAGGAAAATAAGAACGAAAATTATCACTATTTCCTGGTGACATGATTCTATACATAGAAGACCCAAAAGGGTCTACAAAAGAACTACTAGAACTAATAAATGAATTCAGCAAAGTGGCAGGATATACAATCAAAACGCATAAATCAAAGGCATTTCTGTATATCAGCGACAAACCTCCTGAAACAGAAATGAGGAAAAACACTCCATTCACAATACCCTCAAAAAAATTAAATACTTGAAAATCAACCAAACAAAAAAGGTGAAAGACTTATACAATGAAAACTACAGAACCCTAAAAAGAGAAGTAGAAGAAGGTCTTAGAAGATGGAAAAATATACCCTGTTCCTGGATAGGCAGAACTAACATCATCAAAATGGCGAAATTACCAAAAGTTTTCTATAGGTTCAATGCAATGCCAATCAAAATCCCAATGGCATTTCTTGTAGAAATAGATAAAGCAATCATGGAATTCATATGGAAAAATATAAGACCCAGAATAGCAAAAGCAATTCTAGCAGGAAGTGTGAATCAGGCGGTATAGCGATACCGGACTAAAACTATAGTACAGAGCAATATTAACAAAAACAGCATGGCACTGGTACCAAAACTGGCAGGTTGACCAATGGTACAGAATAGAGGACACAAAGACTAATTCACAAAGCTACAACTATGCTATATTTGATAAAGGAGCTAAAAGCATGCAATGGAGGAAATATAGCATCTTCAACAAATGGTGTTGTAAAAAATGGAAATCCATATGCAACAAAATGAAACCGAATCCCCTCCTCTTGCCATGCACAAAAGTTAACTCAAAGTGGATCAAGGAGCTAGATATCAAATAAGAGACTCTGCATCTGATACAAGAAAAAGTTGGCTCCGATCTACATAATGTGGGGCCGGGCTCCAAATTCCTTAACAGGACACCCATAGCAGAAGAGTTAATAACAAGAATCATCAAATGGGACTTACTTAAACTGAAAAGTTTTTTCTCAGCAGGATAAAAAATGAGAGAGGTAAATAGGGAGCCTAAATTATGGGAACAAATTTTTACTCCTTACACTTCAGATAGAGCCCTAATATCCAGAGTATACCAAGAACTCAAAAAATTAGACAATAAGATGATAAATAACCCAATCAAAAAATGGGCCATGGACCTGAACCGACACTACTCAGAGGAGGACATACAATCAATCAGTAAGTAAATGAAAAAATGCTCACCATCTCTAGCAGTCAGAGAAATGCAAATTAAAATCACCCTAAGAAACCATCCTACTCTAGTAAGATTGGCAGCCATTATGAAGTCAAACAACAAGTGCTGGCGAGGATGTGGAGAATAGGGTACTCTTGTACATTGCTGGTGGGACTGCAAACTGTTGTGGCAAATTTGAAAAGCAGTATGGAGAATCCTGGGAAAGCTGGGAATGGAACCACCATTTGACCCAGCTATTGCCCTTCTCAGACTATTCCCTGAAGACCTTAAAAGAGCATATTACAGGGATACTGCCACATTGATGTTCATAGAAGCACCATTCAAAATTGCTAGACTGTGGAACCAACCCAGATGCCCTTCAGTAGATGAATGGATAAAAAAATGTGGCATTTATACACCATTGAATATTATGCATCATTTAAAAATGACAAAATCATTGAATTTGCAGGGAAATGGATGGCACTAGAGCAGATTATGCTTAGTGAAGCTAGCCAAACCCTAAAAAACAAATAAAAATATCTTCTTTGATATAATTAGAGCAACTAATAACAGAGCAGGGAGGAAGAGCAGGAAGAAAAGATCAACATTAAACAGAGACATGAGGTGGGGGTCGGAAAGAGAGAGATAAAGGAAATTGCATGGTAATGGAGGGAGACCCTCATTGTTACACAAAATTACATATAAGAGGTTGTGAGGGGAATGGGAAAATTAACAAAGATATAAATGTATTACAGTAGATGGGGTAGAGAGAGAAGATGGGAGGGTAGTGGGGATACTAGAGGATAGAAAATGTAGCAGAATACAACAGTTACTAATAGGGCATTATAAAAATGCAGATGTGTAACACATATGATTCTGCAATCCGTATTTGGGATAAAAATGGGAGTTCATAACCCACTTGAATCTAATGTATGAAATATAATATGTCAAGAGCTTTGTAATGTTTTGAAGACCCAATTAAAAAAATAAAAAAATAATATGAAATAAAATAATTGAAAAAAAAAACACATGGAGAAATATTTCACTCTCTTCCAGAACAATGCCTTGACATTACCCTCACCCCAAGTAATACATCATTAGAGGAGAAGAGTTAGAAAATCTGGGAATACATAGCTGGAATTTAATATGCTCAAAAGTTCACAACATTGGAGGTGGTAGAGTAGTTTATTAAAGTAAGGGACAGGGAAAACACTCCACAAATATGGAGCTCTGCTGGCCTAAAGACTTCTTCAGAAACTGCCACTGAGGTTGGGCACTTGAAATATATGTTGTTGTCAGGAGCTTTAGATTCCTTTGTAATGAGAGCATCAAAGCTGGGTCTGCATCTATGTGACCTGGAGGACATGGTTTCTTATGTTCCAATGAACATGAGTCAGCAGTGCTGAATTCAATCTTTGTAGGTAAACTGTGGTCACTGGGGGCTAAGTGTCTCCCCGTGTGGACTGTGAAGCCATTTGGTCATCCTCCACATTTTGTGGTGTTTCTTGCTGCTGCACTGGTAGTTTGGTATTTGCTTCACAAAATACAAGGAGTCCACCTGGGACAAAGTGTTGGAGGGAGTTTCTCACATGTGGTGGGTCAGGGTCTGCAGGTGAATGCACCCACCAAGGTTCTATCCCAAATAGCTTGCCTCTTGACCATAGCAACGTGATTCTGAACATTGCCCTAAAACCTCTACAAATAAAAATACGCCTTTACATATAAGGGTCTGCTCGCTGCACCATGTCAGTCACAAGCAATTTGGAAGCCAATGGAAGATCCACATGGCTCCACCACAGATGATTTATCACACACCTGCCGACTGCAGCTCTATGCCCACTACTCAGCAGGCTCCAAATTACTGGCATCTCTGCTCTACACCATTTTCTGGAAACCCAGTCCATCAGGCACTGTCTGGTATACTCATAGTCAGCAACAGGATATCCAAAGGTTCTCCAGTGCCACCTGGTCATGGAAATTTAAAAAAATTTCACGGTATTTATCTAGCCATTTTTCAAGGATGAAGTTGAAGGCACTGTGGGTTTCACTTCATTCAGGAACCATTAAATGGTGAGGAAGCTCATTTCAATGAAAGCTCTGGAGAACTCTCATAAGCATGGCTTCCTAAAGAGTGGCCAATGATCACATGATGCTAGGCACATTGAGGTCTACAATGTGAGGTCCATGTGTGTTTTGACTCTCAACTATGGCTGCCAAGTCTTTCACAATAAAATTATGTGATACCCTGGCTGAGATTCCAAGTGCTCTGTGCAAAGCCAAACTGGGCCTAGATCTCAGTTTCCAAGGGCAAATCTCATGCGTGGCCTCCTAAAATCCCAACTCAATTCATGGCAATACTTCTCTGAGGTCAGTACCTCAACTCAGTATCTAAGGGGAATCACACCAGAGTTCAAGCCCAGGTGGACCCAGTCGTCACTTCCAACCACCACCCAAATGACCACAATTAAAACCAAAACACTCCCACATGACCCACATTTTCTTCCATATAGACACTCATCATAACTTCTGGCTGGAGGTTTCCATAAGGGGCTCCGCCCAAGCCAGTGTCAAAAATAAGCTCCCTTGCCCCTTAATTTGACTAAACTGAGGGTGGCTGTACACACTTCCTGTGAACAAGATGTGATCAAATAGGCCTGCCATTAATACTGCTCCGCTTCTCCAATTTGAGGACTACTGACTGTGGGTTTTAGATTCTTTATGTGAACTGGAGTCATGATAAAACCCAAGCACCTATGGGATAGAATCTGCAGGGCTTTGAGGAACTCATTTGAGACAAAGGATCCCTATTCTCACTTGATGGAGGTCACGAACCTTACAGAGGTAGACGAGAGACTTCATCCACAATGACTGCTCTTTTTGCCACTTTGGTTTTGGATGTACACATGGAATCTTTCTTTAGATCCATCAGGTGATGAGAAACTAAGCAACAGCCTCACACAGGGCCAATGGTCTGAATGAGACACATCTTTTTCAAAGCAATTAAGCAAAGAGCCACAGGTGATGCCCATTCATTTCCATTTGAAAACTGTTTTCTTCAGGCTTCACAAAGGGGTGGCCTAAGGCAAAGACCTTCCTGACATTTAGGGCAAGAGAACAATAGGTAACCAAAAGGCCCAAAGCAGGGTTTCTCCACTGAGTCTTTAATGGTCATAGTGATTTCTGAGTTTTCTGTGATGCTCGCCATTCCCTTCAGCTATCCAGTACATGGCCATGTCACAGAGCTTGGAGGTGGTATATATCTTGCACAAAAAACCATGAGCCTATTCTAGAGAGTGGCCAGAATTCAGGAAGAAAAGTGGAACTTAGGAAGATAGCAGGTGTAGCCAATTGATAAGGCAAGCCGCAGTCCATTCATAAATTGTGCAGGATGAATTCTGGGAAGCTTTCTACTAAACAGGACATATCCATTGATCCAATATCTTTTCTAATGTCTACAACCATAGATAACAGTGGGATACACAGACATAGAAACACTCGCCTTGCCAAACGACTTACTAGAAACAGTTCACTCCAAACCAAACAAACCGACTTCCCTGCCTATTTTCAGAACATGAGACAAAACCACAAAACCACAACCAAACCTACAAAGGCACCTCCTTCTGCCAAGTAGGTCTTTGACTATCTTGAGTGTCTTCTGACTTATGGGCCATACTATGTTCCCCCGAAATGGCCACTCCTGTCTCAGATTTGGACTCCATGGCCAACTCTATTTAATTGTCAGGAGCCAGCTGTGAGCCACTACCTGTTTTCTCAGGAAAGGCCCCTCTTCAGAGATTTCCTGCCATTTGGCCAACCTCACATGAGTAGGTACCAAGAAAGACTGACTCTGTCCTTGGTAAATCCAAACAAATGAGACCACTCGGACTGGAACTGGCCCTGGCTTTTTTGCCTGAATTCCTGGATCCCAAGATCAGAGAGTTCCATCACCAAGGAAGTGAGGTGAGGTCACTTCTTTCAGAAATTGAAAAATCTGTGGAAAGCAACCCTGGGCCTAGATCTCAGTTCCAAGGGTGACTCTTATGCGTGGCCTCCTAAAATCCCAACAAAATTCAATGCAATACTTCTCTAAGGTCAGTTCCACAACTCAGTCTCTAAGGGGAATCACACCAGAGTTCAAGCCCAGGTGGACCCAGTCATTTCTTCCAACCGCCACACAAATGACCAAAATTAAAACGAAAAGACTCCCACATGGCCCTCATCTTCTTACATATTGTCATTCATCATAATGTCTGGCTGAAGATTTTCATGAGGGGCAAAGCCCAAGAAAGTGTCCAAAATAAGCTCACTTGCCCCTCATTTGCCTAAAGTCAGGGTGGCCTGGACACCCTTCCTGTGAACCAGGAGTGATTAAATAAGCCTGTCATTAATAATGCTCTGTTTCTCCAATTTGAGGCCTACTAATTTTCAGGTATAGATTCTTTGTGATTTGGAGTCATGCGAAACCCCAAGCACCTCTGCAGGGCTTTGAGGAACTCTTTTGACACAAAGAATCCATTTTCTCACTTGACAGAGGTCAGGAACCTAACAGAGGAAGGCAAGACACTTCATCCACAATGACTGATCTTTTTGCCATTATGGTTTTTGATGCACACATGGGATCATTCTTTAGATCCATCAGGTGCTGAGAATGTAAGACACAGCCACACACAGGCCAAGAGGCTAATTCAGCCACATCCCTTTCCAAAGCAATTAAGCAAAGAGCCACAGGTGATGCCCATTCATTTCCATTTGAAAACTCTTTCTTCAGGCTTCACAAAGGGGTGGCCTGAGACCAAGTCTTTCCTGACATTCAGTGCAACAGAACAATAGGTAAGCAAAAGGCCCAAAGCGGGGTTTTTCCACTGAGACATTTCTGTTCACACTGATATCTGAGTTTTCTGAAAGGCTGGCAATTCTCTTCCGCTATCCAGTACATGGCCATGTCACAGAGCTTGTAGTGGTGCATATCTTGGACACAAAACCATGAGCCTATTCTGGAGAGTGGCCAGAATTCAGGAAGAAAACAGGAACTTAGGAAGATAGAATGTGTTGCCTCTCGATAAGACAAGCTGCAGTCCATTCATAAATTGGGCAGGATGAATTATGGGAAGATTTATAGTAGACTGGACGCATCCATTAATGCATTCTCTTTCCTAATGTCTACAACAATGGACACAGTGGGATACACAGACATAGAAACACTCGCCTGGTCAAACGACTTACTAAAAACAATCCACTCCAAACCAAACAAACCAACTTTCCTACCTATTCTCAGAACATGGCCTGACCTTTCTCAGATCTGGTTTCCTTGGCCAACTCTGTGAAGTTGTCAAGAAAAAGGGGTGAGCCACTACCTGCTTCTTCTGGAAAGGTCCCTCTTCAGAGCTCTCCTGGCATTTGGCCATCCTCACATCGGTAGGTACCAAGAAAGACTGACTCTGTCCTTGGTAAATCCAAACAAGTGAGTCCACTGGGACTGGGGCTGCCTCGGGGTGCCTGGATTCTTGGATACAAAGTTCAGAGAGTTCCATCACCAAGGAAATGAGGTATATCACTTTCTTTGGAACTGAATGAGGTCACTGCCTTGGCAACCACTTTGTCCTAACAGTTGCTTCCAAGTGTCCCATGAGATGGAGGCTGCCCCTACTTCCTGTGACACTTTCACAAGGTAGAATGGTATGTCAACCATAGGCACCCAGCAGCAGCTCTCCACACAGGCCTGGTTTGGTCCATCTTCTCTACAATAAAAAGAGAGAGGCTGATTCAGACACATCCCTTCATCCTGACCAGGTTGTTTGCCATGGAAGATGACTTTTGCTCTCTCAGGTCCTTAATAGCTGCCTACATCTTCTCCAGGTATCATTTCTGAATGGACCTTTGAGGTTCTCAGCAGGTGGAATGTCCCCTACTTTCCTGTATTGTAAGAACGACTCTATCCCTGCTCTTCTGTAAAATGAGATTGAGGAAACAGTGTATGTTTAGGCTTAATAACAGGTTCGATTTGGGTTAGCAATCATTCTGTGTGATAAATAATGGTATTGGGAACCTGCGATATTTACAAGAATATCGAGGTGAAATATAAGTATGAAAAAAGAAATCTAGGTATGATTTGAAGCCCAGAAGGGCATTGGGCCCTTAATTGGGATACTTAGTTTTGAATTATATTCTGCAAAGATGTCTCAGACAATTTGATATACAATGGCATAGGACCTTGTACCTTGGATGTTTGAATGTAGAAGAGAACATCCAATCCAAAGGGATAGTCAGTAGAATTAGGAAGATAGTCGGTAGGTTTAGGAAGAAGAGTGAGTGTAGGATTGGGACTAAAAATTCTTTAGCTATAGGGTTTCGGATAGAGAGTGAATGTAAATGTCAGCACATATGAAGAGTCAGTCACTATGAGGAAATTGGGAAAATATGTAGAAAAGCAGATATCAATAGAGACATTATGAAATCAGGCAAAGTATTAAGTGAGTGATAGGAGTAGACATTTTCACCAGGGTTGAGTTTGAATATATAATCTTAGGAAGAAACAAATATGTAGTAACCAATAGGATTGACATTTGAGAGCATTAGGCAACCTGGACAAGGATGTTTTTAGTAATCCATGATCGCTTTCCATTTAGTCTTTGGTACAATCATAAGTGTGACCTTTACATTTTTTGTCCAGAATATTACTGTGATAAAATCTATATGTAGATCAGGTGACATGAGTATTTCTACCACCATTTCTGGGAGCAATATACTGAAGACGTAAAATTTGTATTGGGGGTACAAAGAGGTGTACCCTGTGTCCATGAATATAGAGATTAAGCATGAATACAACATACTGTGAATAAATAATATAACTGGTTCCAACTTTAAATAATGGATTGAATTGATATCTGAAAATATACAATAAATCTTATATTGATATATATTCATTCATTCCAACCAGTTACACATCTAATGGTAATATTAGTGTTTTGATTTATCATGAAGAGTGTGTGAAGTTTGCTTCAAAAGTGATTATGGAAATCGAAAAAATGTGTTCGGAAAGAATTCTCATGCAAAGACCAGTCAAAAAATATGGAGGAATACATGTGTTTTGAAGCAGGAAGTGATTGAAAGTGAAACAAATGCCTATAAATTTGTTAAATTGTTTATGAAATATATATCTTATGATGTGCATAAACTGATGAAATTGTAATGTACCAGTTTTGAATAAAAATTAACGTAAAAATACACATCATGTCCCATTGGAATCTACTTGCATTGATGTTAAACTTGGTCAGTTACTGTAGAAATATTAGGATTCGCGTGCCTCATTCACCGAAGTTAGTTTTCTTTTTTTTTAAATTTTTTATGGTTGTTCTAAACATTATTTATTTCTTGATATATCATATTTCACACTTTGATTCAAGTGGGTTATGAACTCCCATTTTTACCCCGTATACAGATTGCAGAATCACATCAGTTACACATCAATTGATTGACACATTGCCATACTAGTGTCTATTGTATTCTGCTGCCTTTCCTATCCTCTACTATTCCTCCTCCCCTCCGCTCTCTTCCCCTCTCCTCTCTCTACCCCCTCTACTGTAATAAATTTCTCCCTTTTGTATTATTTTTCCCTTTCCCCTCACATCCTCTTTTATGTAATTTTGTATAACCCTGAGGGTCTACTTCCATTTCCATGCAATTTCCCTTCTCTCTCCCTTTCTCTCCCACCTCTCATCCCTATTTAATATTAATCTTCATCTCATGCTCTTCATCCCTACTCTGTTCGTAGTTACTCTCCTTTTATCAAAGAAGGCATTTGGCATTTGTTTTTTAGGGATTGGCTAGCTTCACTTTGCATAATCTGCTCTAATGCCATCTATTTTCCTGCAAATTCTAAGATTTTGTCATTTTTTAAACCAGAGTAATACTCCATTGTGTATAAGTGCCACATTTTTTTATCCATTCTTCTATTGAACAGCATCTAGGTTGGTTCCACAGTCTTGCTATTGTGAATTGTGCTGCTATGAACATCAATGTAGCAGTGTCCCTGTAGCATGCTCTTTTAGGGTCTTTAGGGAATAGACCGAGAAGAGGAATAGCTGGGTCAAATGGTAGTTCCATTCACAGCTTTCCAAGAAATCTCCATAATGCTTTCCAAATTGGCTCTACCAATTAGCAGTGCCTCCAATAATGTACAAGTGTACCTGTTTCTCCACATCCTCACCAGCACTTGTTGTTGTTTGACTTCATAATGGCTGCCAATCTTACTGGAATGAGATGGTATCTTAGGGTGGTTTTGATTTGCATTTCTCTGACTGCTGGGGATGGTGAGCATTTTTTCATGTACTTGTTTTTTGATTGTATGTACTTCTCTGAGAAGTGTCTGTTCTGGTTCTTGGCCCATTTGTTTATTGGGTTATTTGTTATCTTATTGTCTATTTTTTTGAGTTCTTTGTATACTCTGAATATTACGGATCTATCTGAAGTGTGAGGAGTAAAGATTTGTTCCCAGGATTTAGGCTCCCTATTTAACTCTCTTATTGTTCCTTTTGCTGATAAAAAACTTTTTAGTTTGAGTAAGTCCCATTTGTTGATTCTAGTTATTAACTCTTGTGTTATGGGTGTCCTATTCAGGAATTTGGAGCCCGACCCCACAGTATGTAAATTGTAGCCAACTTTTTCTTCTATCAGACGCCATGTCTCTGATTTGATATCAAGCTCCTTGATCCATTTTGAGTTAACTTTTGTGCATGGCGAGAGAAAGGGATTCAGTTTCATTTTGTTACATATGGATTCCAAGTTTTCCCAGCACCATTTTTTTGCAGATGCTATTTTCCTTCATTGCATGCTTTTAGCCCCTCCATCAAATATAAGATAGTTGTAGTTTCCTGGCTTGGTTTCTGTGTCCTCTATTCTGAAGCATTGGTCCACCCGCCTGTTTTGGTACCAGTACCATGGTATTTTTGTTACTATTTTTCTGTAGTATAGTTTGAAGTCTGGTATCGCTATGCCGCCTGATTCACACTTCCTGCTTAGTGTTGTTTTTGTTATTCTGTGACTTTTATTTTTCCATATGAATTTCATGATTGCTTTCTCTATTTCTAGAAAAAATTCCGTTTGGATTTTGATTGGCATTGCATTAAACCTATTGAGAACTTTTGGTAATATCACCATTTTGATGATATTAGTTCTGCCTATCCATGAACAGGATATATTTTTACATCTTCTAAGATCTTCTTCTATTTCTCTCTTTAGGGTTCTGTAGTTTTCATTGTATAAGACTTTCACATCTTTTGTTAGCTTGATTCCTAATTATTATTATTTTTTTTTAGGATATTGTGTATGGAGTGGTTGTCCTCATTTCTATTTCAGAGGATTTGTCGCTGATATGCAGGAATGCCTTTGATTTATGCATGTTAATTTTATATCCTGCCACTTTGCTGAATTCATTTATTAGCTCTATTAGTTTCTTTGTAGACCCTTTTGGGACTGCTAGACATAGAATCATGTGATCTGATAATTTAAGTTCTTCTTTTCCAATTTTTACGCCTTTTATTTCTTTCGTCTGTCTAAATGCTCTGGCTAGTGTTTCGAGAACAATGTTGAACAGAAGTGGTGAGAGAGGGCATCCCTGTCTTGTTCCAGATTTTAGAGAGAATACCTTCAATTTTTCTCCATTCAGAATGATGCTAGCCTGAGGCTTAGCATAGATTGCTTTTGCAAAATTGAGGTATGTTCCTCTTATCACTAGTTTTTCTAGAGTGTTGAACATAACAGAATGCTGTACTTTATTGAATGCTTTTTTTGCATCTACCGAGATGATCATATGGTTCTTATTTTTAAGTCTATTGATGTGGTGAATAACATTTATTGATTTCCGTATATTCAACCAGCCTTGCATCACACGGATGAATCCTACTTGATCAGGATTCACAATTTTTTTGATATGTTTTTGTATCCAATTCGCCAGAATTTTATTGAGGATTTTTTCATGTAGGTTCATTAGAGATATTGGTCTGTAGTTTTCTTTCTTTGAAGTGTCTTTGTCTGGTGTAAGAATCAGGGTGATCTTGGCCTCGTAGAATGAATTTGGAAGATCTCCCTCTTTTTCAATTTCCTGAAACACCTTGAAAAATATTGGTATTTGTTCCTCTTTAAAGGTTTTGTTAAACTCTGCTGTATACCCATACGGTCCTGGGCTTTTCTAAGTTGGTAGTGGATTGATGGTTTCTTCTATTTCCTCAATTGATATTGGTCTGTTTAGGTTGTCTATATCCTCCTGACTCAATCTGGGCAGATCATATGACTTAAGAAATTTATCGATGCCTTCACTGTCTTCTATTTGTTTGGAGTATAAGGATTAAAAATAATTTCTGATTATCTTCTGTATTTCAGAAATATCTGTTGTGATGTTTTCTTTTTTAATCCCTTATGCTAGTAATTTGAGTTCTCTCTTCTTCTCTTTCATAGCATGGCTAAGGGTCTGTCAATTTTATTTATTTTTTCAAAGAACCAACTTCTACTTTTGTCAAGTTTTTTCAATTGTTTCTTTTGTTTCAATTTCATTAATTTCAGCTTTGATTTTAATTATTTCTTGCCTTCTACTTCTTTTGCTGTTTCTTTCGTCTTCTTTTTCTAGGATTTTGAGATGAAGTATGAGATCATTTATTTGTTGGTTGTTTCTTTTTTTAAGGAATGAACTCCAAGCAATGAATTTTCCTGTTAGAACTGCTTTCAATGTGTCCCATAGATTCCGATATGTTGTGTCTGTGTTTTCATTTATCTCTAAGAATTTTTAAATTTCCTCCTTGATGTCTTCTATAACCCATTGATCACTCAGTAACCTATTGTTCATTCTCCAAGTGATGCATGATTTTTCCTTCCTTCTTTTATCATTGATTTTTAGTTTCATTCCATTATGATCAGATAATATGCATGGTATTATCTGTACTCCTTTATATTGTCTAAGAGTTGCCCTGTGACATAATATATGATCATTTTTTAGAAGGATACATGTGCTGCTGAGAAAAAAGGTAACTGTTTGATGTTGGGTGTTATATTCTACATATCTCAAATAAGTCTAGGTTATTAATTGTGTTATTGAGTTCTATAGTTTCCTTATTCCTTATTCCTTGTTTGGAAAATCTGTCAAGTGGTGAGAGAGGTGTGTTCATGTCTCCCATGATTACTGTATTGTGGTGTATTAGACTCTTGAACTTGAGAAGAGTTTGTTTGATGAACATAGCTGCACCATTGTTTGGGGCATATATATTAATGATTGCTGTCTCTTGTTGGTGTATGGTTCCCTTGAGCAGTATGTAGTGTCTCTCTTTATCCCTTTTGATTAACTTTGGCTCAAAATCTATTTTATTTGATATGAGTATGGACTCTCCTGCTTGTTTCCGAAGTCCATATGAGTGATATGATTTTTCCCAAACTTTCACCGTCAGTCTATGTATGCATTTTCCTATCAAATGCATCTCCTGTAGGCAGCATATTGTTGGGTCTTGTTTTTTGTTCAATTCTACTAGCCAGTGTGTCTTCATTGGTGAGTTTAAGCCATTAACATTTAGGGTTATTATTGAGATATGGGTTGTTCTTCCAGCCATATTTGTTTATTTATGTTACTAAACATGGTTTGTTTTCCTCTTTGATTATTTTCCCCCCTTTAATGTCCTACCTCCCACTGTTGATTTTCATTGTTATTTTCCATTTCCTCTTCCTGCAATGTTTTGCCGAGGATGTTTTGAAGAGATGGTTTTCTAGCTGCAAATTCTTTTCACTTTTGTTTATCGAGGAAGGTTTTAATTTCATCTTCCATACTGAAGCTTAATTTCGCTAGATACACAATTCTTGGTTGGAACCCATTTTCTTTCATTGTTTGAAATATGTTATCCAGGATCTTCTAGCTTTCAGAGTCTGTGTTGAAAGATCAGCTGTTATCCTGATTGGTTTACCCTTAAACGTAATCTGCTTCCTTTCTCTTGTAGCTTTTAAAATTCTCTCTTTTTTCTGTTTGTTGGGCATCTTCATTATAATGTGTCTAGTTGTGGCTCTCTTATGATTTTGCACATTCGGCGTTCTGTAGGCTTCTAGGACTTGGGATTCTGTTTTATTTATCAAGTCTGGGAAGTTTTCTCGTATTATTTCATTGAATAGGTTGCTCATTCCTTTGGTTTGGACCTCTATACCTTCCTGTATCCCAATGACTGTTAAGTTTGGCCTCTTTATGTTATCCCATATTTCTTGGATATTCTGCTCGTGGTTTCTTAACAGTCTTGCTGAGTGGTCTATGTTCTTTTCAAGTTGAAATACTTTGTCTTCATTGTCTGATGTTCTATGTTCTAAGTGTTCTACTCTCCTGGTAGTATTCTCAATTGAGTTTTTAATTTGGATTATTCCTTCCTGCAATTCTAGGATTTCTGTTTGTTTGTTTTTACAACCTCTATCTCCCTATATACTTGATCTTTTGCTTATTGGATTTGTTTATGTAATTCATTGTCGAAGTGATCTTTAATTGTCTGATTTTGTTGTCTAATGTCTTCCTTGAGACTCCAGATCATCTAAAGCATGAGTATCCTGAATTCTTTATCTGACATTCCATCTGATGCAGCTATTACCTCTTCTAAAGTTGTGTTGACCTGCATTGCTTGTGGTCCTTTCTTTCCTTTTCTTTTCATACTGCTCGCGTTTCTCTCTGCTTGTTGAAACTCTTTTGTTTTGGGCAGTGGCTCTGCTCTGCCCCTATTCCTATTGGGGTGACCTAACAACCATGCTGGTGGGCCGCTGGGCTTGTACTGGGCGCGGGAGAAGGCTCTGCTTTGCCACTACTCCAATAGGGGTGCCGTGTCTACCACACCAGCGGGTTGTTGGGCCTGTTCTGGGCATAGGCGGTGGCTCTGCTCTGCCCCTACTCCAATTGGGGTGACGAGACTACCACGCCTGCTGGTTGATGGGCCTGTTCCGGGCACGGGCGGCAGCTCTGCTCTGTCACTACTCCAATTGGGATGACATGACTACCACGCCTGCAGGTCGCTGGGCCTGTGCCGGGCATGGGCAGCGGCTCTGCTCTGCCCCTCTGGCTTGAAGACAAAGTGAGAGAGACTCGGGTGTTTGTGACTCACTTTTTTTACCAGGAGACCAACTGTTTCTGTCACCGCTGGTATCGATGAAGTTATCTCCTCCACCACTTTGTGATGACATCAGATCTCTAACATGTTGGTATCCCATGCAAATGGCAGCATTTTGTTCCCTTTGCCGGAAGACCAAAGCAATGGGTGAGTCCTGACCAGCCCTCACAAGCCCCGTCTCAATCCTGTTGCCACTGCCTATGAAGGCTCGGTAGGTATTTACCTCCACAATATTCAGCAAGACCTAGACCGAGAAGGAGTTTCCGCGGGTTCTTTAGCCCTGGGCCTGATCAGTTCCAGGAGCCAGAATTCGGCCTCTCTGGGCTTGGTGTATGTTCTGATAGGAACAGGCCTGAGTAATTTGTCTCCGAGACACAGGCGAATGGCAGCCTGAGGTTACCTGTTCTATAGCTGAATGAGCTGCTATGAGTTTAAAACAGGAATGGTGACGTCAGCTCTCCAAGATGGTGGCCCCTGGCTTCCTCTGTGGTCTGACTGGTGTGGAAAACCGAATTGGACCGCGTCCTTCCCCGGTCTCAAACCCAAAATTCAGCAATGAGCACAGTGATTGTACAGCTGGCAGGAGCCCACAGAATCCGCACCACTGAATATTTGTGTTGCTATCTCATTGTTTGCCAGCATGCGCCACAGACTCTAGCCGCAGGGCGATTTGCTGAATAAGCAGCATGACGCTCCATGTGGACAAATCACTCACGTTTGAGCCCTGTATCTAATCCTCATGAGATGGAAATACTTCCACTAGGTTTTGGAGCACCCAAGTTTTGCTGGAAATTCGTCATTCTCTTGCACAGTGATGCTGTATATGGGGTTGATGCACTCCTTTCGCTGCCATCATATGATTCCCTGAAGTTAGTTTTCAGTACTGGAAACGAATATGTATTTCAGGTGGATGAATATTTCTGAGAATAACTTGTGAAAAGTTGATTATAAATCCACATACATAAATATGAATGAATTTAGGGAGTGTAAAATAAGACAAATACATTTCATATTTTGAAAAATCTGGAGAGTGAATACATATATATATATATATATATATATATATATATATAGATAGATATATAGATATATAGATATAGATAGATAGATAGATACACACACACAGAGAGACATTAAAAAGTAGCATTATGTATGCCAATTGAAATTCACCATGAAATATATATCATCCACAGATCCAAAAATACTCATTTTCCTGAACATCAATTTATGTTGTTCAACTAGAAAGCTGACCCATATGTTGAATTTTCAGTTCCAACAGTGTTTAGTAGGAGTGATCTTTTCTTACAGTTTGTATCTGCCAAGTCAGCCACCTCACAAAATGTATGTGTGATACCAGGTAGAATTCAATATGTGCATTAAAAAATACATGTGCTGAATAGACTACAGAGAAAGGGAGACAGTTATTCACATATTTGTTAACTTTTAAAACACATAAAGAACTGTTTCAATTAAAATTTGCTAGATTTATAGCACCTACCGTTTATCATAGGAAAGGCAAGTCCAACTATACACCATGCCTCCTGTGAACCTCTTGTATTTCTATTTTGTTTGGGTTATTTTTCTCCATCATATTAAGATTAGAAGTAAAAGTCTAGAAGGGAATTTGTTAGTGTCAGGGATTCAGTATTTTGAATGGAAAATTGGAAAATGTATCCAATGTGTATGCAAATATGTGCTACACAAAAATCTTCCCACTCTCATTCAGAACAATGCCTTGGCATTACCTTCGCCCCATGTAAGACACAATTAGAGGAGAAGAGTTAGAAAATCTGTGAATACATACCTGTTATAGAAAATGCTCAGGAGTTCACAAATTTGGAGGTGGTAGAGGAGTTTCCAAAAGTAAGGGACAGGGTAAGCACTCCACAAACATGAAGCTCTGCTGGCCTAACATCTGGAGAAACTACCTCTGAGGGTGAGCACTTGAAATATATTTTGTTGTCAGGAGCATTAGCTTCCTTTGTAGTGAGACCATCAAAGCTGGGTCTGCATCTATGTGACATGGATGACATGGTTTCTTATTTTCCGATGAACATGAGGCAGCAGTGCTGAATTTTCTCTTTGTAGGTAAACTGTGGCCACTGAGGGCAAGTGTCTCCTCATCTGGACTGTGAAGCCATTTGGTCATCCTCCACTCTTTGTGGTGTTTTTTGCTGTTGCACTAGGAGTGTGGTATTTGCTTCATGAAATAAAAAGAGTTCAACTGGGACACAGTGCTGTAGGGAGTTCTTTCAGTTGTGGTGGGTTGGGTTCTGTTGGAGAATGCACCAACCAGGCTTCTATCCCACATAGCTTGCCCCATTGACCATAGCAACCTGATTCTGAACATTGCCCTGAAACCTCTCCATATAAGAAGATTCTTTTACACATAAGGGTCTACTGGCTGCAAAATGTCAGTCACAAGTTATTTGGACACCAATGGCAGATAAACATGGCCACACCAGAGATATTTTATCACACACCTGCCCACCACGGCTCTAGGAACACTACTCAGCAGGTTCCAACTTACTTGCATCTGTGTTATACATCATTTTCATGAAACCCAGTCAATAAAGGCAATGTCTTGTATTCTCATGATCAGCTAGAAGACGTCCAAAGGTTCTCCTGTGACACCTAGTCTTGGGAATTTCAAAAATTTCATGGTATTCATCTAGCCATTATTCAAGGAAGAAGTTGTAGGCACTGTGGGTTTCAATTCATTCATTAACCATTAAATGTTGAGTAAGCTCATTTCAATGAAATCTCTGGAGAACTCGCAGAGGCAAGGCTTCCCAAAGGGTGGCCAAAAGGTCACATGAAGCCAGGCCCATTGAGGTCTACAATGTGAGGTCCATGTGTGTTTTCACTCTCAACTATGGCTGCCAAGTCTTTCAGAATAAAATCATGTGATATCCTGGCTGAGATTCCCTTTGCTCTGTGGAAAGCCAACTTGGGCGTAGATCTCACTTTCCAAGGGTGACTCTCATGCATGGCCTTCTAAAAGCCCAACACAATCCATGGCAATACTTCTCTGAGGTCAATTCCAGAACTCAGTCTCTATGTTGAATCGCACAAGAGTTCAATCCCAGGTGTACCCAGTCATCTCTTCCTACCGCCATACAAATGTTCACAGTTAAAACCAAAACACCCCAACATGGCCCTCATCTTCTTCCATGTAGACACTCATCATAACCTCCGGCTGGAGGTTTCCATGAGGTACACAGCCCACGTCCGTGTCCAAAATAAGCTCCCTTGCTCCTCATTTGCCTAACATCAGGGTTGCCTGGACTGCCTTCCTGTGAAACAGAAGTGAAAAAATAGGCCTGGCATTAATACTGCTCTACTTCTCCAACTTGAGGCCTACTGAGTGTGGGGTTTAGATTCTTTATGTAAATTCATATTTTTTGTTGTTGTACTTTAACTTTTTAATATGTTTTCATTTTTTAAATATTTTTATTTTATTATTATTATTATTTTAAACTTTAATTTACATCTTTTAAATGATCATTATTTTTAAATTTTTTTCTTTCTTTCTTTCTTTTCTATTTTTTCTTTTGTCTTATCATTTCTTTTCAATTTTCTGATTTCCCCTTCCTCGAATTCTACCTGCCTACTCTCATTCTCTTTAGTGACTTCTTCCCTTTCCTTCTAATATCTTTTCTTCCAAGCATCAAATAAATTTATAAGAGTAAGCAGTAACTCAACAGTCAAACAGAGCAAGAAGTAACATGAGCAGCACAAAAAATCAAGGAAGAAAATAAGTACAAACAACGAAGGACAGCCAAAATATTCATGAGGACCTATAGTCATCAGAAAAATGGTCATATAAAGAACTCAAGGAATACCTAAGACAGATGGAATTGAAACTTAAAGAGGATACGAGACAGCAAATCCAAACAGTGAAAGAACACATTGAAAATGAATTACATAAACAGATAAAAGAAGAAGCTATGCATCTTTATCAGGAGATAGAGATTATAAAAAAATCAAACAATAATTCTAGAAATGAAGGAAACGATAAACCAAATAAAAAAGTCAATTGAGAGTATCACTAACACTGTGGAGCAAGTAGAAGACAGAATGTCAGATAATGAAGACAAAATATATCATCTTGAAATGAATCTAGCCAACACAGAAAGGCTGGTAAAAAATCATGAGTAAAACATCCAAGAGATATGGGATAACATAAAAAAAAATTAATGAGTCATCCGGATAGGTACACAGATTCAAACCAAGGGAATTAGTAATCTATTGAATGAAATAATTACAGAAATATTTCCAGAAATACAAAGTAAATGGATATACAAATTGGACATGCTTACAGGACACGGAGCACACAAAATCACAGTAGACCAACACCAAGACACATTGTTATGAAGATATCCAATATACAAAACAAAGAGAAAATATTAAAAGCTCTAAGAGAAAGGAGGCAGATTACATTAAGGGGTAAACCAATAAGGTTGAGAATGGATTTTTCATCACAGTCGCTGAAAGTGAGAAGATCCTGGAACAATGTATTTCAAACACTGAAAGACAATGAATGCCAACCAAGAATTCTGTATCCAGCAAAATTAAGCTGCAGGTATGACGATGAAATAAAAATATTTCATGATAAACAAAAGGTAAAAGAATTTGTAGCCAGAAAACCAGCATTGCAAAGCATCTTGAGCAAAACAATACACGAAGAAGAAATGAAAATCAACAACCAAAACCATCAGTGGGAAGTGCCTCAGTAATGACTGAGGGTGGGGGAAAAGCTAATCATGGAGAAACAAACTAAATTAAAAAAAAAAAGATGAATCATCAATCATGAGCGGCAGTACAAACCATATATCAGTAGTGACTCTAAATGTTAATGGCTTAACTCTCCAATAACGCGACATAGGCTGGTAACTTGGATTAAAAATGAATCCAACAATATGTTGCCTCCAGGAGACACATCTGAATGGAAAAGACATACACAGGCTGAAGGTGCAAATTTTGGAAAAAATATACCATGCAACGCTCCCCATAAGCAAGCAGGGGTGGCCATGCTCATATCGAATAAAATCGACTTCAAGACTAATTTAATCAAAAGGGATAAGAAAGGACATTATATACTGTTAAGAGGAGCCATTCAGCAACAAGACATAAAAATTATCAATATTTATGCACCAAATAATGGTGCTGCAATGTTCAAAAAACAAATTCACCTCAAGTTCCAGAATGAAATAGACCACAACACAATAATTATGGTGACTTCAACACACCTCTCTCACCATTGGACAGATCCTCCAAACAAAAGTGAATAAAGAAACTATAGAACTCAATATCACAATCAATAACCTAGACTTAACTGACATATATCGAATATATCAATCATCATCAAGTGGATATACTTTTTTCTCAGTAGTACGTGGATCCTTCTCAAAAATAGACCATATATTATGTCATAGGGCAACCCTCAGTAAATATACAGGGGTTGAGATAATACCATGAATTTTTTCTGATCATAATGGAATGAAACTGGAAACCAATGATAAAAAAAGGAAGGAAAAATCATACATCACATGGAAAATGAACAATATGTTACTGAATGATCAGTGGGTTACTGAAGATATAAAGGAGGAAATCAAAAAATACTTAGAGATACATGAAAATACAGACGCAATATATCAGAATCTATGGGACACAATGAAAGCAGTTTTAAAAGGGAAGTTCATCGCCTGGAGGTCATTCCTGAAAAAAAGGAAAAACGAACAAATAAATGAGCTCACACTTCAACTCAAAGCCCTAGAAAAGGAAGAGCAAAACAACAAAAAATGTAGCAGAAAGCAAGAAATAATTAAAATCAGAGCAGAAATCAACGAAATTGAAACAAAAGAAACTATTGAAAAAATTAACAAAACTAAAAGGTGGTTCTTCGAAAAAATAAATATGTTCGACAGACCCTTAGGCATGCTAATGAAGAGAAGAAGAGAGAGAACTCAAATTACTAACATATGGGATGAAAAAGGCAATATTACAACAGATGCTTCCGAAATACAGAAGACAATTAGAAATTATTTAGAAAACCTATATTCCAATACAATAGAATATAGTGAAGACATCGATAAATTTCTTAAGTCATATGGTATTCCCAGACTGAGTCAGAAGGATACACACAATTTAAACAGACCAATGTCAATGGATGAAACAGAAGAAGCAATCAAAAGACTACAAACCAAGAAAAGCCCAGGAACGGATGGCTATACAGCGGAGTTTTACAAAACATTTAAAGAAGATTTAATACCAATACTTTTCAAGTTATTTCAGCATAGAGAAAAAGAGGGAGCTCTTCCAAATTCATTCTATGAGGCCAACATCACAC
The DNA here is from genome assembly GCF_048772815.1 of Callospermophilus lateralis. NCBI lineage: Eukaryota > Metazoa > Chordata > Mammalia > Rodentia > Sciuridae > Callospermophilus > Callospermophilus lateralis. Next base: position 424,263 of record NW_027510789.1, read on the forward strand.
TGATTCCGAAATCAGAAAAAGACACCTCAAAGAAAGAAAACTACAGACCAATATATCTGATGAACCTACATGCAAAAATCCTCAATAAAACTCTGGTGAATCGAATACAAAGGCACATCAAAAAAATTATGCACCATGATCAAGTAGGATTCATAGCTGGGATGCAAGGATGGTTCAATATACGGAAATCAATAAATGTTATTCACCACATCAATAGACTTAAAGATAAGAACCATATGATCATCTCGATAGAAGCAAAAAAAGCATTTGACAAAGTACAGCATCCCTTTATGTTCAAAACATTAGAAAAAATAGGGATAACAGGAAGTTACCTCGACATTGTAAAAGCTATCTATGCTAAGCCTCAGGCTAGCATCATTATGAATGGAGAAAAATTGAAGGCATTTCTTCTAAAATCTGGAACAAGACAGGGATGCCCTCTCTCACCACTTCTATTCCATATAGTTCTCGAAACACTGGCCAGAGCAATTAGACATACTAAAGAAATAAAAGGCATAAAAATAGGAAAATAAGAACGCAAATTATCACTATTTTCGGGTGACATTATTCTATACATAGAAGACACAAAAAGGTGTACAAAAACTACTAGAACTAAAAAATGAATGACCTGCGACCCACCGGCAGGTCAGGCCCAGAAACCTGCAGAGGGGCACAGCTGCCCCACCCACCTGCAAGGTAGGCGATACCGTGACCATTGACAAAACAGTCCCAGTGGCCCGTCTGACACATCACCCCGGTTGGGGGAGGGGCAGATCCGCCACCAGCACCTGTTAGGTAGACAGACCTGCAAACGACAGACAGAACAGGCCTAGCGGCCAGCGGAGGTGCAGAGCCGCTGCTCACGCCTGCAAGGTAGGCGAACCTGTGACCACCGAAAGAACAGGCCCACCGAAAGTAGAGGCACAGCAGCCTGCCGGCATAGTAGGCACATTGCCCCAATTGGAGGAGGGGCAGAACCACCGCCAAAGCCTGCGAGCGAGACTTTGCAACTATACAAGAGCAATATAAATATATAGGGGGAAAATCAATAACACAACAGTTTCACCAAGCAGAAAGAAATGCGATCAGTATGAAAAGACAAGGAAAGAAAGGACCACAAGCAATGCAGGTCAACTCAACTTTAGAAGAGGTAATAACTGCAGCAGATGGAATGTCAGATAAAGAATTCAGGATATACATGCTTCAGATTTTCTGGAGTCTCAAGGAAGACATTAGACAGCATAATCAGACAATGAAAGACCACTTCGAACACTTCGAAAATGAATTACATAAACAAATACAAGAAACAAAAGATCAATTATACAGGGAGATCAAGGTTATAAAAAACAAACAAACAGAAATCCTGGAAATGCAGGAAACAATAAACCAAATTAAAAACTCAATTGAGAATACTACCAGCAGAGTAGAACACTTAGAAGATAGAACATCAGAAAATGAAGACAAAGTATTTCAACTGGAGAAGAACATAGACAGCTCAGCAAAGCTGTTAAGAAACCATGAGCAGAACATTCAAGAAATATGGGATAACATAAAGAGACCAAACTTAAGAGTCATTGGGATACAGGAAGGTATAGAGTTCCAAACAAAAGGAATGAGCAATCTATTCAATGAAATAATACGAGAAAACTTCCCAGACTTGAAGAATGAGACAGAATCCCATATCCTAGAAGCCTACGGGATGCCGAATGTGCAAAATCATAAGAGATCCACACCTAGACACATTATAATGAAGATGCCCAACATACAGAATAAGGAGAGAATTTTAAAAGCTACAAGAGAAAGGAAGCAGATTATATTTAGTGGTAAACCAATCAGGATAACAGCTGATCTTTCAACACAGACTCTGAAAGCTAGAAGATCCTGGAATAACATATTTGAAACACTGAAAGAAAATGGGTTCCAACCAAGAATTGTGTATCCAGCAAAATTAAGCTTCAGTATGGAAGATGAAATTAAAACCTTCCATGATAAACAAAAGTGAAAAGAATTTGCAGCTAGAAAACCATCTCTTCAAAACATCCTCGGCAAAACATTGCAGGAAGAGGAAATGGAAAATAACAATGAAAACCAACAGCGGGAGGGAGTACAGTAAAGAGGGGGAATAATCAAAGAGGAAAACAAACCATGTTTAGTAACATAAATAAACCAATATGACTGGAAGAACAACCCATATCTCAATAATAACCCTAAATTTTAATGGCTTAAACTGACGAATTAAGAGACACAGGCTAGTAGAATGGATCACAAAACAAGACCCAACAATATGCTGCCTTCAGGAGACGCATTTGATAGGAAAAGACATACATAGACTGAAGGTGAAAGGTTGGGAAAAATCATATCACTCTTATAGACTTCGGAAACAAGCACGAGTGTCCATACTCATATCAAATAAAATAGATTTCAAGCCAAAGTTAATCAAAAGGGATGAAGAGGGACACTACATACAGCTCAAGGGAACCATACACCAACAAGACATCACAATCATAAATATATATGCCCGAAACAACGGTGCAGCTATGTTCATCAAACAAACTCTTCTCAAGTTCAAGAGTCTAATAGACCACCATACAATAATTATGGGAGACTTCAACACACCTCTCTCACCACTGGATAGATCTTACAAAGAAAAGTTGAATAAGGAATCTATAGAACTCAATAACATAATTAATAACCTAGACTTAGTTGACATATATAGAATATACCACCCAAGATCAAGCAGTTACACTTTTTTCTCAGCAGCACTTGGATCCTTCTCAAAAATAGATCATATATTATGTCACAGGGCAACTCTTAGACAATATAAAGGAGTAGAGATAATACCATGCATCTTATCTGAACATAATGAAATGAAATTGAAAATCAACGATAAAAGAAGTAAGGAAAAATCATGCATCAATTGGAGAATGAAAAATAGGTTACTGAATGATAAATGGGTTATAGAAGACATCAAGGAGGATATTAAAAAATTCTTAGAGATAAATGAAAACACAGACACCACATATCGGAATCTATGGGACACATTGAAAGCAGTTCTAAGAGGAAAATTTATTGCTTGGAGTTCATTCCTTAAAAAAAGAAAAAAACCAACAAATAAATGATCTAATACTTCAACTCAATGTCCTAGAAAAAGAAGAGCAAAACAACAGCAAAAAAGTAGAAGACAAGAAATAATTAAAATCAGAGCAAAAATTAATGAAATTGAAACAAAAGAAACAATTGAAAAAATTGACAAAACTAAAAGTTGGTTCTTTGAAAAAATAAATAAAATTGACAGACCCTTAGCCACCCTTATGAAGAGAAGAAGAGAGAGAACTCAAATTACTCGCATATGGGATGAAAAAGGCAATATCACAACAGACACTTCAGAAATACAGAAGATTATCAGAAATTATTTTGAATCCTTATACTCCAATAAATTAGAAGATAGTGAAGGCATCGATAAATTTCTTAAGTCATATGATTTGCCCAGATTGAGTTAGGAGGATATTGACAACCTAAACAGACGAATATCAACTGAAGAAATAAAGAAACCATCAAAAGACTACCAACTAAGAAAAGCCCAGGACCGGATGGGTATACAGCAGAGTTTTACAAAACCTTTAAAGAGGAACTAATACCAATACTTTTCAAGCTATTTCAGGAAAATGAAAAACAGGGAGAACTTCCAAATTCATTCTATGAGTCCAACATCACCCTGATTCCTAAACCAGACAAAGACACTCCAAAGAAAGAAAACTACAGACCAATATCTCTAATGAAACTAGATGCAAAAATGCTCAATAAACTTCTCGCGAACTGGATACAAAAACATATCAAAAAAATTGTGCACCATGATCAGGTAGGATTTATCCCTGGGATGCAAGGTTGGTTCAATATACGAAAATCAATAAATGTCATTCACCACATCAATAGGCTTAAATATAAGAACCATATGATCATCTCGATAGATGTGGAAAAAGCATTCGACAAAGTACAGCATCCCTTTATGTTCAAAACTCTAGAAAAACTAGGGATAACAGGAACATACCTCAATATTGTAAAAGAAATCTATGCTAAGCCTCAGCCTAGCATCATTCTGAATGGAGAAAAACTGAAGGCATTCCCTCTAAAATCTGGTACAAGACAGGCATGCCCTCTCTCACCACTTCTGTTCAACATAGTTCTCGAATCACTGGCCAGTGCAATTAGACAGACAAAAGAAATTAAAGGCATAAAAATAGGAAAAGAAGAAGTCAAATTATCACTATTTGCAGATGACATGATTCTATACCTAGCAGACCCAAAAGGGTCTACAAAGAAACTATTAGAGCTAATAAATGAATTCAGCAAAGTGGCAGGATATAAAATCAACACGCATAAATCAAAGGCATTCCTGTATATCAGCGACAAATCCTCTAAAATATATATGAGGACAACCACCCCATTCACAATATCCTCAGAAAAAATAAAGTACTTGGGAATCAACCTAACAAAAGAGGTGTAAGACTTATACAATGAATACTACAGAACCCTAAAGAGAGAATTGAAGAAGATCTTAAAAGATGGAAAAATATACCCTGTTCATGGATAGGTAGAATTAACATCATCAAAATGGCGATATTAACAAAAGTTCTCAATAGGTTTAATGCAATGCCAATCAAAATCCGAATAGCATTTCTTGTAGAAATAGAGAAAGCAATAATGAAATTCATATGGAAAAATAAAAGACCCAGAATAGCAAAAACATTGCTAAGCAGGAAGTGTGAATCAGTCGGTATAGCTATACCAGACTTCAAACTATACTACAGAGCAATAGAAACAGAAACAGCATGGTACTGGTACCAAAACAGGCGGGTGGACCAATGGTACAGAATAGAGGACACAGAAACCAATCCACAAAACTACAACTATCTTATATTCGATAAAGGGGCTAAAAGCATGCAATGGAAGAAGGCTAGAATCTTCAACAAATGGTGTTGGGAAAACTGGAAATCCATATGCAACAAAATGAAACTGAATCCCTTTCTCTCACCATGCACAAAAGTTAACCCAAAGTGGATCAAGGAACTTGATATCAAATCAGAGACATGGCGTCTGATAGAAGAAAAAGTTGGCTATGATCTACATACTGTGGGGTCGGGATCCAAATTCCTAAATAGGACACCCATAGCACAACAGTTAATAACTAGAACCAACAAATGGGACTTACTCAAACTAAAAATTTATTTTCTCAGCAAAAGAAACAATAAGAGAGGTAAATAGGTAGCCTACGTCCTGGGAACAAATCTTTACTCCTCACACTTCAGACAGAGCCCTAATATCCAGAATATACAAAGAACTAAAAAAATTAGACAATGAGATAACAAATAACCGAATCAACAAATGGGCCAAGGACCTGAACAGAAATTTCTCAGAGGAGGACATACAATCAATCAAGAAGTATATGAAAAAATGCTCACCATCTCTAGCAGTCAGAGAAATGCAAATAAAAACCACCCTAAGATACCATCTCACTCCAGTAAGATTGGCAGCCATTAGGAAGTCAAACAACAACAAGTGCTGGCGAGGATGTCGGGAAAAGTGTACTCTTGTACATTACTGGTGGGACTGCAAATTGGTGCGCCGAATTTGGAAAGCAGTATGGAGATTTCTTGGAAAGCTCGGGATGGAACCACCATTTGATCCAGCTATTCCCCTTCTCGGTCTATTCCCTAAAGACCTAAAAAGAGCACACTATAGGGCCACTGCTACATCCATGTTCATAGCAGCACAATTCACAATAGCAAGACTGTGGAACCAACATAGATGTCCTTCAATAAAAGAATGGATAAAAAAATGTGGCATTTATACACAATGGAATATTACTCTGCATTAAGAAATGACAAAATCATAGAATTTGGAGGGAAATGGATGGCATTAGAGCAGGTTATGCTAAGTGAAGCTAGCCAATCCCTTAAAAACAAATGCCAAATATCTTCTTTGATATAAGGAGAGTAACTAAGAACAGAGTAGGGACGAAGAGCATGAGAAGAAGATTAACATTAAAAAGGGATGAGAGGTGGGAGGGAAAGGGAGAGAGAAGGAAAATTGCATGTAAATGGAAGGAGACCCTCAGGGGTATACAAAATTACATACAAGAGGAAGTGAGGGGAAAGGAGGAAAAATATAAGGGGGAGAAATGAATTACAGTAGAGGAGGTAGAGAGAGAAGAGGGGAGGGGAGGGGGGAGGGGGGATAGTAGAGGATAGGAAAGGCAACAGAATACAACAGTCACCAAAATGGCAATATGTAAATCAATGGTTGTGCAATTGATGTGATTCTGCAATCTGTATATGGGGTAAAAATGGGAGCTCATATCCCACTTGAATCAAAGTGTGAAATATGATATATCAAGAACTATGAAATGTTTTGAACAACCTACAATAAAATTAATTAAAAAAAAACCCAGCATGGTACTGGTACCAAAACAGGCGGGTGGACCAATGGTACAGAATGGAGGACACAGAGATTAATCCAAAAAGCTACAACTATTTTATATTTGATAAAGGAGCTAAAAGCATGCAATGGAGGAAATACAGTATCTTCAACAAATGGTGTTGGGAAAAATGGAAATCTATGTGCAACAAAATGAAACTGAATTCCTTTCTCTCGCCATGCACAAAAGTTAACTCATAGTGGATCAAGTTGCTAGATATCAAATCAGAGACTCTGTGTCTGATAGAAGAAAAAGTTGGCTCTGATCTACATATTATGGGGTCGGGCTCCAAATTCCTTTATATGACATCCATAGCACAAGAGTTAATAACAAGAATCAACAAATGGAACTACTTAAACTGAAAAGTTTTTTATCAGCAAGAGAAAGAATAAGAGAGGTAAATAAGGAGCATACATCATGGGAACAAATTTTTACTCCTCACACTTCAGATAGAGGCCTAATATCCAGAATATACAAAGAACTCAAAAAATTAGACAATAAGATAACAAATAACCCAATAAACAAATGGGTCAAGGACTTGAACAGACACTTCTCAGAGGAGGACATACAATCATTCATCAAGTACATAATAAAATGCTCACCATTTCTAGCAGTCAGAGAAATTCAAATCAAAATCACCCTAAGATACCATCTCACTCCAGTAAATTGGTAGCCATTATGAAGTCAAACAACAACAAGTGCTGGCAAGGATGTGGGGTAAAAGATACTCTTGTACATTGCTGGTGGGACTGTAAACTGGTGTTGCCAATTTGGAAAGCAGTATGGAGATTCCTGGGAAAGCTGTGAATGGAACCACAATTTGACTCAGCTATTGCCCTTCTCTGACTATTCCCTGAAGACCTTAAAAGAGAGTAATACAGGGATACTACCACATGGATTTTCATAGCAGTACAATTCACAATTGATACACTGTGGATCCAACCCAGATGCCCTTCAATAGATGAATGGATAAAAAAATGTGGCATTTATACACTATGGAGTATTACGCAACACTAACAAATGACAAAATCATAAAATTTGCAGAAAAATGGATGGCACTGGAGCAGATTATGCTTAGTGAAGATAGCCAATCCCTAAAAAATAAATACCAAATGTCTTCTTTGATGTAATGAGAGCAACTAAGAACAGAGCAGGGAGCAATAGCAGGAAGAAAAGATTAACTTTAAACAGAGACATGAGGTGGGAGGGTAAGTGAGAGAAAAGGGAAATTGCATGGTAATGGAGGGAGACCCTCATTGTTACACAAAATTACATATTGTTGTGAGTGGAATGGGAAAATAAACATGGAGTGAAATAAATTAGAGTAGATGGGGAAAAAAGAGAAGATCGGAAGGAAGGGGAGGGGAGATAGTAGAGTATAGGAAAGGTAGCAGAATACAACAGTAGCTAATAGGGCATTATGTAAAAATGTGGATGTGTAATCGATGTGATTCTGTAATCTCTATTTGGGCTAAAAATGGGAGTTCATAAGCCACTTGAATCTAATGTATGAAATATTATATGTCAAGAGATTTCTAATGTTTTGAGCAACCAATAAAAGAAAAAAAGTAGCAATATATATGCCAATCAAAATTCATCATGAAATATATATAATCCACAGATCGAAAAATATTCATTTTACTGAACATGGATTAATGTATAATGTTATTCAACTAGGAAGCTCACCCATAGGTTGAATTTTCAGTTCCAACAGCATTTAGGAGGAGTTATCCTTTCTCACAATTTGCATCTGCCAATTCAGTTACCTCACAAGTATGTACGTGTGGTACCAGGTAGAATTCTATATGTGCATATAAAAATACATGTGCTGAATTGGCTACAGAGAAAGGGAGACAGGAATTCACATATTTGTTAATTTTAAAAACACATGTAGAACTATTTCAACAAAAAATGACTAGATTTATAACTCCTACACTATATAATGCAAAAGGCAATTGTAACAATACACCATGCCTCCTCTGAACTGCTTGTATTTCTATTCTGTTTGGGTTATTTTTCACCATCATGTTAGAATTATTAGTCAGAGGATAGTAGGGTATGTGTTAGCTTCAGGGCTTCAGTATTTCAAATAGAAAATTGAAAAATGAATCGAATGTGTATGTAAATATGTGCTACACAAAAATCTTCCCACTCACATTCAGAACAATGCCTTGATATTACCTTGGCCCAAATAAGACACAATTAGAGTAGAAAAGTGTGAAAATCTGTGAATACATATCTGGAATGGAATATGCTCGGGAGTTCACAACCTTGGTGGTGGTAGAGGAGTTTCCAAAAGTAAAGAACAGTGTAAACACTCCACAAACATGGAGCTCTGCTGGCCTAAGACTTCTTGGAAAACTGCCTCTGAGGTTGGGCACTTGAAATATATGTTGTTGTCATGAGCTTTAACTTCCTTTGTAGTGAGACCATCAAAATGGGTCTGCATCTATGTGACCTGGAAGACATGGTTTCTTATATTCCAATGACCATGAGGCAGCAGTGCTGAATTCTCTCTTTGTATGTAAACTGTGGCCACTGGAGGCTAAGTGTCTCCTCGTGTGGACTCTGAAGACATTTGGTCATCCTCCACTTTTCGTGGTGTTTCTTGCTGCTGCACTGGGAATTTGGTATTTGCTTCACCAAATACAAGGAGTTCTACTAGGATACAGTGCTGAAGGGAGTTCTGTCACGTGTGGTGGGTCAGGGTCTGCAGGAGAATGCACCAACCAGGCTTCTATCCCACACAGCTTGCCCCAATAACCATAGTAAACTGATTCTGAACATTGCCCTGAAACCTCTCCATATAAAAAAATGCCTTTACATATAAGTGTCTGATTTCTGCACTATGTCAGTCATAATCCATTTGGAAGCCAATGGCCGATCCACATGGCCCCACCATGGTGTTTTATCACACACCTGCCCACCACTGCTCTAGGCCCACTAATCAGCAGGATACAAATTACTGGCATCTCTGTTCTACACCATTTTCATAAAACCCAGTAAAACAAGGCATTCTCTGGTATACACATGATCAACCACAGGACTTCCAAAGATTCTCCAGTGCCACCTGGTCATGGAAATTTCAAAAATTTCATGGTATTTATCTAGCCATTTTTCAAAGATTAAGTTGGAGGCACTGTGGGTTTCAAATCATTCAGGAACCATTAAGTGTTGAGAAAGCTCATTTCAATGAAAGCTCTGGAGAACACTCACAGGCAAGGCTTCTCAAAGAGTTGCCAAAAGGTCACATGAAGCCAGGCAAATTGAGGCCTACAATGTGAGGTCCATGTGTGTTTTGACTCTCAACTATACCTGCCAATCTTTCAGAATAAAATCATGTGATATCCTGGCTGAGGTTGCCATTGTTTTGTGGAAAGACACCCTGGGCCTAGATCTCAGTTTCCATGGGTGAGTCTCATGCATGGCCTTCTAAAATCCCAACACAATTCATGGCAATACTTCTCTGAGTCCAGTTCCAGAACTCAGTCTCTAAGGGGAATCACGCCAGAGTTCAAGCCCAGGTGGAACCAGTCATTCCTTCCAACCACCACAAAAATGACCACAATTAAAATCAAAACACTCCCACAGGACCCTCATCTTCTTCCATATAGGCACTCATCATAACCTCTGGCTGGAGATTTCTATGAGGGGCACAGCCTAAGAAAGTGTCCAAAATAAGCTCACTTGCCCCTCATTTGCCTAAATTCATGGTGGCCTGGACACTCCTCCTGTGAACCTGGAGTGATCAAATATTCCTGCTGTTAAAGTGTTCCGCTTCTCCAATTTGAGGCCTACTGGCTGTGAGGTATAGATTCTTTATGTGATTTGGAGTCATGAGAAAACCCAAGCAAATATGGGCTAGCCTCTGCAGGGATTTGAAGAACTCATTTAATCCAAAGAATCCCTATTCTCACTTAATGGAGGTCAGGAACCTAAAACAAGAAGGCAAAAAAAATTCATCCACAATGACTTCTCTTTTGGCCATTTCGGTTTGGGAAGCACATGGGATTTTTCTTTAGATCCATTGGGTGCTGAGAATCTAAGTCACAGCCTCACACAAGGACCAGAGACTGATTCAGACACATCCCATTCCAAAGCAATTAAGCAAAGAGCCACAGGTGAAGCCCATTCATTTCCATATGAAAACAGTTTTCTTCAGGCTTCACAAAGGGTTGGCATGAGGCAAAGACCTTCCTGACATTCAGGGTAATTGAAACACAAGTAAGCAAATGGCCCAAGAAGGGTTTCTTCACTGAGACTTTACTGGTCACACTGATATCTGAGTTTTCTGAGATGCTCTCAATCTCTTCAGCTATCCAGTACATGGCCATGTCACAGAGCCTTGTGGTGTTACATATCTGGGACACAAAACCATGAGCGTATTCTGTAGAGTGGCCAGAATTCACGAAGAAAACAGTAACTTAAGAAGACAGTAGGTGTTGCCCATCCATAAGGCAAAGTGAAGTCCATTAATCTATTGGGCAGTATTAATGTGGGGAAGCTTTCTACTAGAGAAAACAAATCCATTGATGCATTCTCTTTTCTAATGTCTACAACCACGGATACAGTGGGATACACAGACATAGAAACCCTCACAATGTCAAAGGACTTACTAGAAACAGTCCACTCCACACCAGAAAAAAACGCCTTTCCTACCTATTCTCAGAACATGAGAAAAAAACCACAAACTCACACCCACAACGGCAAAGCCACCTCCTTCCCCCAAGTAGGTCTGTGACTATCCAGAGTGTCTTCTGACTGGTGGGCCATATTATGTTCCCCCGAAATGGCCTGTCCTCTCTCAGATCTGGTCTCCTTGGCCAACTATGTGAAGTTGTCAGGAGACAGCGGTGAGCCACTAACTGCTTTCTCAGGGAAGGTGCCTCTTCAGAGCTCTGCTGGCAATTGGCCATCCTCACATCAGTAGGTACCAAGAAAGACTGACTCTGTCCTTGGAAAAAGCAAACAAGTTAGCCCAATGGGACTAGGACTGGGACTGGCTCTGGGTGCCTGGCTTCCTGGATCCCAAGTTCAGAGAATTCAATCACCAAGGAAGTGAGGAGAGGTCACTTCCTTCAGGAACTGAATGAGGTCACTGCCTTGAAAACCACTTTGTCCTAACAGTTGCTTCCAAGGGTCCCATGAGATGGAGACTGCCCCAACATCCTCTGACACATTCAGAAGTTAGAATGGAATATCAACCTTAGGCACCCAGGTACAGCTCTCCACACAGGCCTGGTTTCTTCCAACTTCTTTACAATAAGAAAAGAGAGGCTGACTTAGACCCATCAATTCATCCTGACCAGATTGTTTGCCATGGAAGATTTCTATTGCTCTCTCAGGTCCTACATAGCTGCATAAATCTTCTCCAAGGATCATTTCTCCATGGATCTTTGAGGTTCTCAGAAGGTGGAAGATCACCTACATTCCTATATTGTAAGACCAACTCTGTCCCTGCTCTTCTGTAAGTTATATTGATGGAACAGTGTATGTTTAGGGTTAATAACATGTTTGATTTGGGTTAGGAATCATTTTGCGAGATGAATAATGGTATTGGCAACCTTCGATATTTACAAGAGTATATAGGTGAAATGTAAGTATGAAAGCAGAAAATTAGGAAAGATTTGAAGCCCAGAAGGGAATTGGACCCTTAAGTGGTATACTTAGCTTTGAGTTATGTGCTGCACAGTTGTCTCAGATAAATCAATATACAATGGCATAGGACCTTGTACCTTGGATGATTGAATGTTGAAGAGAACATCCAGTCAAAAAGCGATATTCAGTACGATGAGGAAGGTAGTCGTTAGGTTTAGAATGAAGAGTGAGTATAGGATTTGGACAAAAAGTTCTTTAGCAATAGGTTTTCGGTTAGAGAGTGAGTGTTAATGTCAGCACATGTGAAGAGTCAGTCACAATGATGAACTGGGGAAAATATGAGGGAAAGCAGATATCAATAAAGACATTAGGAAATCAAGCAAAGTACAAAGTGAGTGATAGGATTAGACATTTTCAACAGGCTTGAGGTTGAATATATAATCTTAGGAAGAAACAAATATGTAGTCACCAATAGGATTGACATTTGAGAGCATTAGGCAACCTGGACATAGATGTTTTTAGTAATCCATGCTCACTTTCCATTTAGGCTTTGGTACAATTGAAAGTGTGACCTTTGCTTTTTGTGTCCAGAATATTTCTGTGATAAAATGTATATGTATATCACGTGACATGAGTATTTCTTCCACCATTTCCAGGAGCAATATTTTGAAGACATATAAATTTGTATTGGGGTACAAATAGGTATACCCTCTGTCTATGAATATAGCAATAACGCATGAATAGACCATACTGGGAATAAATAATATAACTGGATCCACTTTAAATAATGGATTGAATGGATATCTGAAAATATATAAGAAATGTTATAATGATGCACAATCAATCATTCCAACCAGTTATATATCTAATGGTCATCTTAGGGTTATGTTTTATCATGAAGGATGTGTGAGTTTTGCTTAAAAATTGATCATGGAAATTGAAAATAATATATTTGAAAAAAGTCTCATGAAAAGACCAGTCAAGAAACATAGGGAAATATATGTGTTCTGGAGCAAGAAGTGATTGAAAGTGAAACAAATGCCTATAAATTTGCTAAGTAGTGGATGAAATATATATCCTATGATGTGCATAAACTGAAGAAATAGTAATGTACCAGTGTTGAACAATAATTAATGTCAAAATACACATCATGTCCCATAGGAATCTACTAGCATTGATGTTAAACTAGGTCAGTTAATGTAGAAATACTAGGATTTGTTTGCACCTTTCACTGAAGTTAGTTTTCAGTACTAGGAAACAAATATGTATTTCAGGTGGATGAATATTTCTGAGAATAATCTTGTGAAAAGTTGATTATTAATCCACATACATGAACATGAATGAATTTAGGGAGTGTATATAAGACACATATATTTCATTTTTTGAAAAATCTGGAGATTTATTTTATATATATATATATATATATATATATATATATATATATATATATACACACACACAAACACACACACAAACAAAGACATTCAAAAGTAGAATTATATATGCCAATCGAATTTCACCATGAAATATATATCATCCACAGATCCAAAAATATTCATTTTACTGAACATGGATTTATGTATAATGTTATTCAACTAGGAAGCTCACCATTAGCTTGAATTTTCAGTTCCAACAGCATTTAGGTGGAGTAATCTCTTCTCACAATTTGTATCTGCAATGTCAGGCACCTCACAAAAATGTACGTGCGATAACAGGTAGGATTCTATATGTGTATATAAAAATTAATGTGCTGAATAGGTTACAGCGAAAGGGAGATAGGAATTCACATATTTGTTAACTTTAATACGCATATAAAACTATTTCAATTAAAAAATGACTAGATTTATAACACCTACCTTTTATCTTGCAAAAGGCAAGTCCAATATACACCATGCCTCCTCTGAACTGCTTGTATTTCAATTCCGTTTGGGTTATTTTTCTCCATCATATTAGTATTTGTAGTTAGCGTCTAGAAGGGTATGGGTTATTGTCAGGAATTTAGTATTTCAATTGGAAAATTGGAAAGTGAATCCAATGTGTATGCAATTATGTGCTGCACAATATTCTTCCGACTCTCATCCAGAACAATGGCTTGACATTAACTTCGCCCCAAGTAAGACGCAATTAGAGAAGAAGAGTTAGAAATTCTGTGAATACATATCTGGAATGGAAAATGCTCAGGAGTTCACAACCTTGGAGGTGGTAGAGGATTTTCCAAAAGTAGGGGACAGGGTTGATCACCCAACATGATCTTTCATTAAAATTGTGAGCCATCTTGCCACAAAGCCATGAAAAGATAATTTTTGCTTTACTATAAATTACTGCAAATTCTGAACCTGCTTAGAATGCCTGACCATGTTTTGAACTCACCCATGCCTGGATCTCTGACCAGATAACAGCCCTCTCTGAAACTTTAATGACACCTCATAAATATTCGCCTTCCCTGGCCAGACAATGACCCTCTCTGAGGCTCTAATGGTCCTCATAATTTCTGATGCTGAGGCCAGAAAAAACAAATGTAAACTACAATTAGTGTGATGCTTGTCAAAGTTTTGTTTTCTGTAACCCCCCTTTTGTGTAACTTTCTGGGCTATAAAGCTGGGCTGTAGGAAAGGTGGGGTTGCTGTCTTGTTCCCGCCATTTTGAGAGGGAGAGGCAGCCTGGCTGGTTGAAATATTAAGCTTGCCTTAATTTGATTTTAGTTGGAGTCAGTGGTCTTTTCTTGTGTCCTGGACTAACATTTTGGAGTTCCCCAGCAACATGACCCGACCAGATCACAAAGCCAGACTGCTGGAAATTCTGAAGCTGGCCTATCCTCCAGGACTCCAGGCTGGAGAGCCAAGTTCCAAGGCCTTGGAATGAACCTTCAGTCCGTGGATCACTGCAGTGAACCATCGCACTATTATCAAGCACCTGGTGGAGGAGGCCTTCATAGGTAAGAGGCGCCTTTATAACATCTGATATCCGGTTAAGGGAGTACTCTTCTGATGACAGAGAGGTGGCCTGGGAAGGCTCACATATACTCCTGTCCGGGACAGTAATAGGAATCCTTCTTTCCTCTGTTCTTTTCTGTAGGGAATACCTCTGAAAGTGTAGAGAGGTGCCGACTGGCACGCAGGAGCTCCTACCCCGGAGCTTTAGCAAGACGCTGCATTGCTCCTCTGGTTTTCTGTTTATTCGCCGAGTTTCTGTTTTTTTTGTGTTTTGTTCTGTGTTCTAAATGTTTTTTATTTGTTTGTTTTTGTGCGTTTTGTTGTGTGATTTCTGTGGTAAAAACGTAAGGATATTGGACGTGAAAATGGGTAATAAAGCATGTAAGCCTGTCACCCCTTTGGACTGTGTTTTAAAGAAATGTGATGCACTATACCCCCCTTTGTTAAGCAGGATGAGAGAAGCCCCTAGCTGGCTGTCTGGAGCACACCCACTGCAGAGGGCAATGCCTGCTGGAGACCTAATAACTGAGTATCTCCCAGGTTAACAAGTGAAGCTCCTTTAAAACCCCTTGTCCCTCCAGATCAAGAGAGTCACAACTTTGGACAGAGTCCCCTGTTTTTATCCTTTGTTAGCAAAGCAGTAAACCTCCCTTTTACTTTTTCTCAAACCCTATCCTTATATTAAATAGGTATTAATTGGCTTCAAGGTCCAGAACCGAAATTTAAGTTACGAATTTTGATACCCCCCCGACCCCGGAATTTTTGAGAGCTGACTACTGAAATGTTAGGAGATTCAGCGTGCTTGGGGTGGAACCAAACCAGAGGAGCTAATCCTGTAAGTAAAAGACGGGACTGAGGGACTCCCAGCAGCTGCCGAAGTCCTGTTGCTTCAGTAAATTCCCTTCTTACTTCCCTGCACTGTAAGTATTATGCCACCTCTGTTTTCTTAAAAAAGAGAAAAAGAAAAAGGAGACACTAAATGCAGTAAAGTCACCATGGAGACCTTTGATATTACATTTCAGGTTGCCCCTCTGTGAAAACATCTGATGCCCTTGTGGGAACATCTATCATGCCACTGGTGTAGGAGATTTTTCTCTTATCTGCTGTTTTAAAGGCTTCTGTACTGTCAGCCATAGTCTGGAGCTCCTTTCTGTCTGTCTTTTGTCTTTGTTTCTGGCCATTTAAGACATGTGCAATAATGTGTTGATAATATAAATTGTTTCTTGGGAATGATCTTAGCTGAATGTGTGTCTAAATGATGATGTTTTATTGTAACAATATGGTATCTGAATGGGTTTTTGTAGCATTGCTCAATCTTGCAGTTAAAAGTCGGGTTTAGGTAATTTTTTAGTTTATGATTTCAGAAAATTCATGCCAGAGAACTTAAATACTTAAAATGGAAAACTAAAGAATTCTACTTCCAAGTTGGCAAGTAATTTCCCAATCATTTAGTCTTTTTTTTCACCAATTTTTAATTGAGTAGCCTGGGAAAATGTCACAGTGTGTCAGTCCATTAATTTGGACAAGGATAGTAAATCATAGTATGGTATCTGTTGACAAAACAAGATGTTGAGGTATAAAATTTTGAATTGTATCTTAAATTTGTATCATAATTTTCAACATCCTCACCTGAAAATTATGGTTAAAGTTCCTTAGGCCTGAGGTGTCCGCTCAGAATAGCAGTTTTGTCCAGCTCCTTCCAGAACTCAGCCAGGACTTATGTTGAAATGTAAATGAAAGAAGCCTGCAAGCTCAGTAGGAGACTGATCTGATGTCTAAGTGGGAAAAAAAAGGTAAATCGTATGGTATTTACTAATTACTGGCCAGTCATTTTTTCTAGGACTCTCATTTTTTTCCTTAGATTCTGTATTTTTTTTGAGCTCATTATTTTGATCCTAGAGAACTAGGTTAATATTTTTCTCATCAGTTCTATCTTTGACCAACAGTGGAGTTCTGAAACATTGCAATGGAGATTTCACCTGTGAAAAGCTACAAGGCCTTACTATTATTATTTGTGCACACTTTTGTTATGTGTTGTATGTCCATATATCCATATGTTCGTATATCATATATATGATATACAAATTAACATATATAAGGAGCGATCATTAAAAAAAAGAACTCATAAAAACAAATTTTAAAAAGTGGATTCGAAGATCTTTAATTCACGTGAGTTAAATGGTTCACTTTAAATTTGGATAAACAAATAACAATACATGTCTTTAAATTTAAGCTTACAAGTTTTTCTAGCTGCTCAAAAATCTAATAAAATATTAATGTCTATAAAATGTCTAATATGCCTTGGTTCTAGGACTTTTCCTTTAACAAAAAAATGGTTTACACTGTTCAATACATTTCTCTAATATTTTGATAAATAAGTGAAGTAAATTTGATATGGGATTACTCATTCATGAGTACTTTTGTTAGATATCTGATTGATTTAGTAAGGTCTGTATAAGTTTGTTCTAAAGTCTGTATAAGATTGTAAAAATCAGTCATGTGATAAAGCGACACAAATTTCTGAAAACAAAAGTTTACCCCTAACATTGCGTTTATTTTTATTTTTCTAGAGCAAGCAACCATAAAAATTAAACAACTGATTAAATAAGAACTGTTATTTTAGAGCACTGTACTGGAATTTCTTTAAAAGCTAAATTTGGTTAATGTAAAAACATCAATGTCATTGTGATGCTATTAATGTGCTCATATTTTCCAGGTATACAAGTCTGTAAGGTAGAAACTTTAAAAGAGCATTACATCAAGCTGGTGTTCTGAAGTTGTATGGTAAAAATATATATATATATTGGGGATTTATTTACTTGTTATCAATAAGATATGTAAAGTTTTATGTTACTTTTTACATTGGGGAAAAATTTAAATATATTTTTAAGTTAATGAGCGCCTAATCTATGTAAAGGTTAAAAACTTTCAGCCTTTCTTTAATTCATGTTTTAAATGTGATATCATATGGTGTTAGCTAATGTTCATGTGACCTCAAACAATTTATGTAAACTGTGTAAGATGATATTTAAAAAAAAAGATCAGCTTTAGAACTAAAAGACTTAAGATTGATATAGAGCCCTGCCTTACCTGAGATAAGGCTCTGTGTCTCATCTTACAACATGTGAGAATAACTACGAAAGCAGTAGGTCAGATGTTATTTAATTTAAAGTTATGTTCAGAAGTTTTTTTTTTTTTTTCTGTCAAGATTACTAGGATCTCAAAAAGGGGATATAATTTATAACTCAGCCAAAAATTCAGGGTAGCTATTACACGAACTAAGTATTTTTACTCTTGTTAATTTTATTTTGTAATTTTCTCATAAGTTCACTAAAGATTCCCTGTTAGTGTTTTACAAAAGAGTTGCTTTTGAACACAACATTGGTTAATTTAAGATAATAAGGCATCACCTACAAGACAGAAAAATACAGATCCCAAATAATAAAAAGATAAATAATTTTAAATTATAGACATTAAAGCACAGTACTCTTAATATAAGGCTGTTAAAATTTATTTGCTGGATGTTTAAGATTAGGATTTAAAATTTAATTTAAATGAAAAGGGACAATAAAACAAATTTTGGCTCTTGACCTCTGAGTCAGTTTGTATCCAGGGAACAGGAGACTTCTCTAAAGAACTTTGCAACTCTCAGCCACATAAACTCCTGATCAGGAAGATTAATGAGGCCACTGGAGAACAGAAAGCCAATCAGTGCATTTTCTACAAAGAAGAGAGTCATCAGAGAAGGGAGATATTCCTGATGCTTCTGAGAGAAGCCACAGGGTCAAGCAAGACCTGGAATCACCTAGCGCAAATGGCACTAGCAGAACTGAGAAGCTGCTCTCAAGTTTCCCCAGAAATGACTCCCATAAAATCTCAGCTGACTGTTAACAATAGATAGAAACAAAAGTCAGTTTTACTGCTTCATCTTAAACTCTTAGCAAATACAGATAAACCCAAAATACAGCCATTCCTGGGCATTTTAAATAATAATAGTTATAATAATATTTTAACATATACACTTTATGGTAGCCTCCCAAAATAAGTAAGACTGGACGCTACAAAGAAGGATTCTCAGAGAGGAATGCCTGATGAGAATAAAAAGAGACTATCAAGAGGAGCTACCAGAGGCAGAATTTTATTGTTTAAGGCCTACAGATATTCCTAACCTACACAGGTAGGCTTGGTGTTTGCTAGTATGATTATCCAGCCCTGACTAACAGAATTAAAGGTTTCTCTATTACACACAGAGGTCATACTAGTAAAAGGAATTTGCAAGATCAGATGACATTAAATTATTAAACTGTATCTTATGGGGTGGGACAACCGTGACACTAAAAGTTAAATATTAAGTTGAAAGTCCTGATAACTGGGGAAATTGAAGACAGATGAGGGGACATCTATACAGTGACTTGTTTCAGCAGCTGCAACATTTATTCAGTACTCATGGTTTTTGTTTCTCTCATAGAAGAACCCATCCCCAGATGACTTTACAAACTGTTCTACCACAACCAGACTTCAAACCGAACTGACTTCTAAAAGGCAACTCATGTCCCTCATGCTGTGCCCCCTCATGTCACCCTCTCTCAGCTCAGAAGAAGCCAAAATGAGTGACGCCACTCTTCTTACAACAATGGAGCCAAAAATAAATAGACTTTCATTTTAAGTAATTAATTAAGTCAGGTAAAATCAGGGAGACTGGTTTTGTGTGAGTTCAAAAAATATGGAGACTGTTACGTGAGGTATTAAAATTCCCTCAGTGCTCTTCCCCTACCCTATCAAAGATTTGAAAGGGACACATTAGAAAAGGGGGGAATGATAGACCCAACCTGATCTTTTATTAAAATTGGGATCCATCTTGCCACAAAGCCATGAAAAGAAAATTTTGGCTTAACTATAAATTAAACCAAATTCTGAACCTGCTTGCAATGCCTGCCCGTGGCCTTGAACTCACCCATGCCTGGCTCTTTGACCAGGAACAGCCCTCTATGAAACTTTATTGACACCTCATAAATACTGGCCTTCCCTGGCCAGACAATGACCCTCTCTGAGGCTCTAATGGTCTTCATAAATTCTGATGTTGGGGCCAGCAAATATATATATATATAAACTACGATTAGTTTGATGCTTGTCAGAGTTCTGATATTTTAAACCCCCTGTAGTGTAAGATTCTGGGCTATAAACCTGGGCTGTAGGAAATTTGGGTGGCTGTCTTGTTCCCACTGTTTTGGGAGGGAGAGGCCACCTGGGCAGTGGAAAATATAAGCTTGCTTTAACTTGATTTTAATTGGAGTCAGTGGTCTTTTCTTGCATCCTGGTCTAATAGGTAAATGCTATCAAACATGGAGCTCTGCCAGCCTGAAGACTTCCTTAGAAACTGCCTCTGACGATGGGCACTTGACAAATATGTTGTTGTCAGGAGCTTTAGCTTTCTTTCTAATGAGACCATCAAAGCTGGATCTGCATCTATGTGACCTGGAGGACATGGTTTCTTGTTTTTCAAAGGACATGAGGCAGCAGTGCTGAATTCACTCTTTGTAGGTAAACTGTCACCACTGAAGGCTAAGTGACTCCCCGTGTGGACTGTGAAGCAATTTGGTCATCCTCCACTTTTGGTGGTGTTTCTTGCTGCTGCACTGGGACTTTGTTATTTGCTTCACAAAATACAAGGAATTCAGCTGGGACACAGTGCTGGAGGGAGTTCTTTCACATGAGATGGGTCAGGGTCTGCAGGAGAATGCATCAACCAGGCTTCTATCCCACATAGCTTGTCCCCTTGACCATTGCACCTGATTCTGAACATTGTCCTGAAACATCTCCATATAACAAGATGCCTTATATGGAGAGTTATCAGACATATAAGTGATTCCTGGCTGCACAATGTCAGCCACAAGCCATTTGGAAGTCAATGGCAGATACACATGGCCCGACCACAGATGTTTTATCACACACCTGCACACCACAGCTCTGGGCCCACTACTCAGCAGGCTCCAACATACTGGTATCTTGTTCTACATCATTTTCATGAAACCTAGTCAATCAAGGCATTGTCTGGTACACACTTCATCAGCAAGAGGACATTGAAAGGTTCTCCAGTGCCACCTGGTCATGAAAATTTCAAAAATTTCATGGTATTTATCTAGCCATTTTTCAAGGATGAAGTTGGAGAAATTGTGGGTTTCAATTCATTCAGGAACCATTAATGTTTGAGGAAGCACATTTCAAGGAAACTCTGGAGAATTCTCAGAGGCAAGGCTTCCCAAAGAGTGGCCAAAAAGACACATGAAGCCAGGCCCATTGAGGTCTACAATGTGAGGCCCATGTGTGTTTTGACTGTCAACGATGGCTGCCAAGTCTTTCAGTATAAAATAATGTGATGCCCTGGCAGAGATTGACAATGCTCTGTGGAAAGCCACCCTGGGCATTGATCTCAGTTTCCAAAGGCAACTCTCATGCATGGTCTCCTAAATTCCCAACACAATTCATGGCAATACTTCTCTGAGGTCAGTTCCTGAACTCAATCTGTAAGGGGAATCACACCAGAGTTCAAGCCCAGGTGGACCTAGGCATCTCTTCCAACCACCAAACAAATGACCACAATTAAAACCAAAACACTCCCAAATCGCCCTCATCTTCTTCCACATAGACACTCTTCATAACCTCTGGCTGGAGGTTTCCATGAGGGGCACAGCCCAAGACAGTTTTCGAAATGAACTCCCTTGCCCCTCATTTGCCTAAAGTCAGGGTGGCCTGGACTCCCTTCCTGTGAACCAATAGTGATCAAATAGTCCTGCTCTTAATACTGCTCTGCTTCTCTAATTTGAGGCCTACTGACTGTCTGGTATATATTCTTTATGTGAATTGGTGTCATGAGAAAACACAAGCCCTTATGTGCTAGCCTCTGTAGGGCTTTGAAGAACTGATTTGACACAAAGGATCCCTATTCTCACGTGATGGAGGTCAGGAAGTTTACAGAGGAAGGCGAGAGACTTCATCCACAATGACTGCTCTTTTGGCCATTTTCGTTTTGCGTGCACACTTGGAAACTTTCTTTAGATCCATCAGGTGCTGAGAATCTAAGCCACTGCCTCACACAGGGCAAAGAGGCTGATTCAGCCACATCTCTTTCCAAAGCAATTAAGCAAAGAGCCACAGGTGATGCCCATTCATTTTCATTTGAAAACTCTTTTTTTCTGGCTTCACAAAGGGGTTTCCTGAGGCAAAGATCTTCCTGACATTTAGAAAAACAGAACAATAGGTAAGCAAAAGGCCCAGTGCAGTGTTTTTCCACTGAGACTTTAATGGTCACACTGATATGTGAGTTTTCTGAGATGCTTCTATTCTCTTCAGCTATCCAGTACATGGCCATGTCACAGAGCTTGGAGGTGGTACATATCTTGGAAACCAAACCATGAGGCTATTCTTGAGAGTGGCCAGTATTCAGGAAAAAAACAAGAACTTAGGAAGATAGTAGGTGTTGCCCATCCATAAGGCAAGCCTCTCTCCATTCTTAAATTGTGCAGTATGAATGTTGGGAAGCTTTCTACTAGACAGGACACAACCATTGATGCATTCGCTTTTCAAATGTCTACAACCACAGATACAGTGGAATGCACAGACATAGAAACACTCGCGTTGTCAAACGACTTTCTAGAAACATTCCAGTCCAAACAAACAAACAGTCTTTCCTACCTATTCTCAGAAAAGAGACAAAACCACAAACTCACTCCAACACCCACAACGGCACCTCCTTCCCCCAAGTATGTTGGTGAATATCTTGAGTGTCCTCTGACTGGTGGTCCATACTATGTTCCACCAAAATGGCCTGTTCTGTCTCAGATCTGGTCTCCTTCGCCAACTCTGTGAAGTTGTCAGGAGCCATGGTTGAGCCACTACCTGCTTTCTCAGAAAAGGCTCCTCTTCAGAGGTCTCCTGGCATTTGGCCATTATCACTTCAGTAGGTACCAACAAAGACTGACTCTGTCCTTGGTAAATCCAAACAATTGAGACCACTGGGACTGGGACTGGGACTTACTCTGGGTGCCTGGCTTTCTGGATCCCAAGTTCAGAGTGTTCCATCACCAAGGAAGTGTGTACTGATATTTGCTTCTAAGGGTCCCAGGAGATGGAGACTGCCCCTACTTTCTGTGACAGTTTCACAAGTTAGAATGGTATATCAACAATAGGCACCCGGGAACAGCTCTTCTCACAGGCCTGGTTTGGTCCATCTTCTCTATATTAAGAAGAGAAAGGCTGATTCAGATACATCTCTTCATCCTGACCCGGTTGTTTAACATTGAAAATGACTTTTGCTCTCTCAGGTCCTTCATAGCTGCCTTCTTCTCCATGTATCATTTCTGCATGGACCTTTGAGGTTCTCATCAGGTGGAAGATACCCTACAATCCAGTATTGGAAGACCAACTCTCTCCCTGCTCTTCTGTAAAGTTAGATTGAGGGAACAGTGTATGGTTAGGGTTAACAACATGTTCGATTGGGTTAGGAATAATTCTGCAGAATGAATAATGGTTATGGGAACATGTGATATTTACAAAATATACAGTTGAAATATAGGTATGAAAACAAAAATCTAGGTAAGATTTGATGCCCAGAAGGGCATTGGGCCCTTGATTGGGATACTTAGCTTTGAATTAATTTCTGCACAGATGTCTCAGATAAATCAATATACAATGGTATAGGATATTGTACCTTGGATGATTGAATGTCGAAGACAACATGCAGTCAAAAAGGGATAGTCGGTAGGATTAGAAAGATAGACGGTAGTTTTAGAAAGATGAGTGAGTATAGGATTTGGACAAAATGGTCTTTAGCAATAGGGTTTCATGTAGAGAGTGAATGTAAATGACAGCACATGTTAAGAGGCAGTCACAATGATGAACTGGGGAAAATATATATCAATAGAGACATTAGGAAATCAGGCAAAGTATAAGGTGAGTAATAGGATTAGACATTTTCAACAGGTTTGAGGTTGAATATATAATCTTAGGAAGAAACAAATATGTAGTCACCAATAGGATCCACATTTGAGAGCAATAGGCAAACTGGACATGGATGATTTTAGTAATCCATGTTCAATTTCCATTTAGGCTTTAGTACAATCATAAGTGTGACATTTGCTTTTTGTTTCCAAAATATTACTGTGATAAAATGTATATGTAGATCAGGTGACATGAGTATTTCTTTCACCATTTCTAGGAACAGTATTTTGAAGACGTGTAAATTAGTATTTTGAATACAAATAGGTGTACACTGTGTCTATGAATATAGAAATAATGCATGAATAGACAATACTGTAAATAAATAATATAACTGGTTCCAACTTAAACAATGGTTCAAATTGATATCTGAAAATATACAGGAAACCTTATATTGATATATATCCATTCATTCAAACCAGTTATACATCTAATGGTAATATTAGGGTTATGGTTTATCATGAAGAATGTGTGAGTTTTGCTTCAAAAGTAATTGTGGAAATCGAAAATAATGTGTTTGGAAAGAAGTCTCATGAAAAGACCAGTCATTTAACCTGGAGGAATACATGTGTTCTGAAGCAGGAAGTGATTGAAAGTGAAACAAAAGCCTTTAAATTTGTGAACTTGTGGATGAAATATATATCTTATGATGTGCATAAACTGAGGAAATAGTAATGTACAAGTGTTGAAAAAAAATGAACATCAAAATACACATCATGTCCTATAGAAATCTACTTGCATTTATATTAACCTGGGTCAATTAGTGTAAAAATATTAGGATATGTATGCACAATTCACTTAACTTAGTTTTCAGTACTAGGAAACAAATACGTATTTCAGGAGGATGAATATGTCTTAGAATAATCTTATGAAAAGTTGATTATAAATACGCACTTAAATATTAAAGAATTTAGGGAGTACATAATAAGATACATTTATTTCATATTTTGAAAACTCTGGAGAGTGTATATATATATATTAAAATACACACACAGAAATTAAAAAGTATTAATATACAAGCCAAATGAAATTCACCATGAAATATTTATCATCCACAGATCTAAAAATATTCATTTTACTGAACATGAGTTTATGTATAATGTTGTTCAGCTAGGATACTCACTCATAGGTTGAATTTTCAGTTTCAACAGTGTTTAACAGGAGTGATCTCTTCTCACAATTTGTATCTGCCAAGTGAGCCACCTCACAAGAATGTACGTGTGGTACCAGGTAGGATTCTATATGTGCATATAAAAATATATGTGCTGAATAGGCTACAGAGAAATGGAGACATGAATTCACATATTTGTTAACTTTAAAAACACATGGAGAAGTGTTTCAACAAAAAAATGACTAGATTTAAAACTCCTACCATATATAATGCAAAAGGAACGTCCAAATGTTAACCTTGCATCCTCTGAACTACTTGTATTTCAATTTGGTTTGGTCTATTTTTATCCATCATAATAGGATTTGTAGTCAGAGTCTAGTAGGGAGTGGGTTACTATGAGGGATTCAGTATTTTGAATGAATAATTGGAAAATGAATCCAATGTGTATGCAAATATGTGCTACAAAAAAATCTTCCCACTCTCATCCAGAACAATGCCTTGACATTACCTTAGCCCCAAGTAAGATACAATTAGAGGAGAAGAGTTAGAAAATCTAGGAATACATATCTGGAATGGAAAATGCTCTAGAGTTCACAACACTGGAGGTGGTAGAGGAGTTTCCAAAAGTAATGGAGACTGTAAAAACTCCACAAACATGGAAGTGTGCAGGCCTCAAGACATCTGGGAAACTGTCTTTGAGGTTGTACACTTGAAATATATGTTGTTTTCAGGAGCTTTAGCTTCCTTTGTAGTGAAACCATGAAAGCTGTGTATGCATCTGTTACATGGAGGACATGGTTTCTTATTTTCCAATGAACATGAGGTAGCAGTGCTGAATTCTCTCTTTGTGGGTTTACTGTGGCCACTGGGGTCTAAGAATCTTTCCGTGTAGACTGTGAAGCCATTTGGTCATTCTCCAATTTTGTTGTGTTTCTTGTTGCTGCACTGGGAGTTTGGTATTTGCTTCACAAAATACAAGGAGTTCCACTGGGACACAGTGCTGGAGGGAGTTCTGTCACGTGTGGTGTGTAAGGGTCTGCAGGAGAATGCACCAACCAGGCTTCTACGCCACATTGCTTGCCCCCTTGACCGTAGCAACTTGATTCTGAACATTGCCCTGAAAACTCTCCATCTAACAAGATGGCTTAATATACAAAGGTATGCTGGCTGCACCATGTCAGTCACAAGCATTTGGAAGCCAAAGTAAGATCCACATGACCCCACCACAGATGTTTTATCACACCACTGCACACCACAGCTCTGAGCCCACTACTCAGCAGGCTCCACCATACTGGCAGCTCTGTTCTACACCATTTTCATGAAACCCAGTCAAGGAAGGCACTGTCTGGTACACTCTTGATCAGCAACAGGACATCCAAAGGTTCTCCAGTGCCACCTGGTCGTGGAAATTTCAAAAATTTCATTGTATTTATCTAGACATTTTTCAAGGATGAAGTTGGAGAAACTGTGGGTTTCAATTCATTCAGGAACCATTAAATTTTTAGGAAGCACATTTCAAGGAAAACTCTGGAGAATTTTCAGAGGCAAGTCTTCCCAAAGAGTGGCCAAAAGGCCACATGAAGCCAGGCCCATTGAGGTCTACAATGTGAGGTCCATGTGTGTTTTGACTCTCAACAATGGCTGCCAAGTCTTTCAGAATAAAATCATGTGATGTCCTGGCTGAGATTGACAGTGCTTGGTGAATAGCCACCCCAGGCTTAGATCTCAGTTTCCAATGGCGACTCTAATGCATGGCCGCCTAAAATCCCAACACAATTAATGGCAATACTTCTCTGAGATCAGTTCAAGAACTCAGTCTTTAAGGGGAATCGCACCAGAATTCCAGCCCAGGTGGACCCAGGATTCTCTTCTAACCACCAACAATTGACCACAATTAAAACCAAAAAACTCCCACATGGCCCTCATCTTCTTCAACATAGACACTCTGAATAACCTCTAGCTAGAGGTTTCCATGACGGGCGCAGCCCAAGACAGTGTCCAAAATAAGCTCCCTTGCCCCTCATTTGCCTAAAGTCAGAGTGGACTAGACACCATTCCTGTGAACCAAGAGTGATCAAATAGCCCTTCTTTAATACTGCTCTGCTTCTCCAGTTTGAGGCCAACTGACTGGTATAGATTCTTTATGTGAATTGGTGTCCTGAGAAAACCCAAGCACCTATTGGCTAGCCTCTGCAGAGCTTTGAAGAACTGGTTTGACCCAACGGATCCCTATTCTCACTTGATGGAGGTCAGGAAGCTTACAGAGGAAGGCGAGAGACTTCATCCACAATGACTGCTCTTTTGGCCATTTTGGTTTTGGATGCACACTTGGAAACTTTCTTTAGATCCATCAGGTGCTGAGAATCTAAGCCACTGCCTCACAGAGGGCAAAGAGGCTGATTCAGCCACATCCATTTCCAAAGCAATTAAGCAAAGAGCCACAGGTGACGCCCATCCTTTTCCATTTGAAAACTGATTTCTTCAGGTTTCACACAGGGGTGGCCTGAGGCAAACACGTTCCTGACATTCAGGACAACAGAACAATAGGTAAGCAAAAGTCCAAAGTAGTATTTCTCCACTGAGACTTTACTGGTCGCACTGATATCTGAGTTTTCTGAGATGCTCTCATTCCCTTCAGCTATCCAGTACATGATCATGTCACAGAGCTTGGAGGTGGTACATATCTTGGAAATAATACCATGAGGCTATTCTGGAGAGTGGCCAGTATTCAGGAAGAAAAGAGGAACTTAAGAAGATAATAGGTGTTGCCCATCCATAAGGCAAGCAGCTCTTTATTCTTTAATTTGGCAAGATGAATTCTGGGAAGCTTTCTACTAGACAGGACACAACCATTGATGAATTCTCTTTTCAAATGTCTACAAAAACGGATTCAGTGGGATACACAGACATAGAAACACTCGCGTTGTCAAACGACTTTCTAGAAACATTCCAGTCTAAACAAACAAACCGCCTTTCCTACCTATTCTCAGAACATGAGACAAAACCACAAACTCACACAGACACCCACAACGGAATCTCCTTCCCCCAAGTATGTCTGTGAGTATCCTGAGTGTCCTCTGACTGGTGGGCCATACTATGTTCCACCAAAATGGCCTGTCCTATCTCAGACCTGGACTTCTTTGCAAACTCTGTGAAGTTGTCAGGAGCCATGGTTGAGCCACTACCTGCTTTCTCAGAAAAGGCCCCTCTTCAGAGCTCTCCTGGCATTTGGCCATTCTCACTTCAGTAGGTACTAAGAAAGACTGACTCTGTCCTTGGTAAATCCAAACAAATGAGACCACTGGGACTGGGACTGGGACTGGCTCTGGGTGCCTGGCTTCCTGGATCCCGAGTTCAGAGAGTTCCATAACCAAGGAAGTGTGATAGGTCACTTCCTTCACGAACTGAATGAGGTCACTGGGTTGGCAACCACTTTTTCCTAACAGTTGCTTCCAAGGGTCCCATGAGATGGAGGCTGCCCATACTTCCTGTGACACTTTCACAAGATAGAATGGTATATCAACCATAGGCACCCGGGAACAGCTCTCCACACAGGCCTGGTTTGGTCGATTTAATCTACAATAAGAAGAGAGAGGCTTTCAGACACATCCCTTCATTTTGACCAGGTTGTTTTACATGGAAGTTGACTTTTGCTCTCTCAGGTCTTTCATAGGTGTCTACATCTTCTTCAGGGATCATTTCTGCACGGAACTTTGAGGTTCTCAGCAGGAGGAAGATCCCCTACATTCCTGTATTGTAAGACCAACAATATCCTTGTTCTTCTGTTAAGTTATATTGAGGAAATATTGCATGGTTAAGGGTAATAACAGGTTCGATTTGGTTTAGGAATCATTCTGCAGGATGAATTATGGTATTGGGAACCTGCGATATTTACAAGAATATACTGGTGAAATATAAGTATGAAAACAGAAATCTAGGTAATATTTGAAGTCCAGAAGGGCATTGGGTGGCCTGAACACCCTTCCTTTGAATCAGGAGTGATCAAATAGCCCTGCCGCTAATACTGCACTGCTTCTCCAATTTGAGGCTTACTGACTGTCAGGTATAGATTCTTTATGTGATTTGGAGACATGAGAAAACCCAAGCACCTATTGTCTCATGCCACAGCAAATGGTTTATTGGGGGTCCAGCATGCTGGGGCTCAAAGCTCACTTCAGAGGAGGAAAGAACAAAGAGCCCCGAGAACAACTTGAGAAGAGATTATATACAATCTTTAGAGAGTACAGGGACTTTATATACATCATAGCCTCCTTTAGCAAATATCCTATACTGTGGGAAAATCAAATAACAACTCTAAAACATGATTAGCACATTCATTGGCGGGAACAGTTCGGGCAGGGGGTGATTGGTCAGCCCTGAGAAGGGGTATACATTTAAACTGATTGGTTGAAGCCCTGAGATGTATACGTGCTGAGATGCACGGTTTCTGGGAAGGGGTTGTTAAGTAACTAGGTGGTCAGGAAAGATTTCAACACATCTAATGGTCAGTTCCAGGAATTGTCTTCACTGACACAGGAATTTCAGGTTCTGAGCACAGCTTGTAAACTTTACAAAACCTGGTTCTTTACGTTTCAATTTTAATTTCTTTAATTCTTTCATTTCTCCTTTTTGTGCCTACTTTTAATTTTAAAAGTAATGAATCATAATTTTTGTGGGGTCTCACATTCTATTTCTGCCAGTGAAGTGTATTTCTGTCTGATTACCATGAGTTTTACCTGCCCAATCTGAGCCTGGAGAAAGGAAACTATGAGGTTAAGCAAACAAGGTCCCACAGTTATCAACACCATAAGCATGATCAGGGGTCCAGCTAAGGCTGATAGGAGTGTAGTTAACCAGGGGGACAAGGTAAACCATGACTCAAACCACACTTGTTGAATCTCCCTTTCTCTCTGGTGCTCTTCAAGGCATTTTGTCAATTTACTCATGGATTATTTTACAACTCCAGTATGGTCAGCATAAAAACAGCATTTTTCTCTCAGTACAGCACAGAGGCCCCCCTCCCTTATTAAATGGAGGTCTAATCCTCACCTGTTCTGTAAAACAACTTTAGAGAGAGAGGTTAAGGATTCCTGCAAAACTGTGATGGAGGTCTCTAACGTCTTCAAGTCTTGATTTATTGCTGTTTCTAATCAGGCCATTTGTTGTGACCCATGGATCATATCAGCTGTTCCTGTACCCACTCCTGCAGCAGCTCCTAGCCCCAATAGGATGGCTAGAGTAAGGGACACTGGCTCCCGGCAAAATCGGGTTGTTTGTCCACCTAGTAGACCTTCAAAGGATTCTGGATCATGATAGAGCACCCTGGGGGGTATCTGCACCATTACACAATAATGTACAGAGCTGTCAAATACCTGGGCTGAAATGCAAGGAGTTCTGACTGTGTGGAGTTCAGTACCATAAAGGTTCCTTTAATTAGTTCCCAGGGGGAGGAGTCAGCTGTACTCTGGACTGGGGAAGTAGGAAAAGACGGAAACTGCGAAGTATGAGATGGTAGAAGGGTTTTGGTAGATCTAGGCATGGGAGGTTTAGGAGGCTTAATTCCTGACTTGAGGGGATTGGGCCCTATTGCTGTGGGATTTTCTTCCTTTTTAAGCCGGATGGTGAACCAGAGACCAAAGTCATAACCAGGGCCATTAATATAGAATCGCATTCCCCAAGTATTTCCCATAGGCCATGTTGTTCTGAGGTAGCCCCTTCCTTTGGAAGTGAAAGTTATATTGAGGGGGTAACATAGACTATTTTTTCCACAGCAAGTTTTTGACACCACTTGGATAGCGGCACATTTATTGGGATCAATCCAGATGTCATTTCATCCTACCGAATCATACTGTCTGGGGAGTTTGGGTTTCACAATGTAGCTCCCGTGTGTTCACAACCCCAAGATCTACAATAAAAGTCACTGGGTCCTCCACAGGTTTGGGCCTGTTTGCGATTTCAGAAATCAGCTGGGCACACTTAATAAACAAGACTGGCTAGTTTACACCTGAGCTGGGGAGATGACATCAATAATTCATGGGGTAAGTTGGTCTATGTTGCCCTGGTTTGGGCTTTAGTGGGATCTGTGTGGGGTCCACTATGTCAGGGAGATCCAAGTCAGAGAGGCCTATGGCAAGCTGACAAATGTCCGGGTGGAGAGATGGCCACCAAGTCCATAAGGGGGCTGTATGTGAAATAGACCACACTACTTGCCCAGTAGGATTTATAACTTGCCATTGTTGCTGAACAGGCTGATGGGGATTAGGACTGCTGGTGGTCAGGGGAAGAATCCATAGCCCTACCCACACCACAGACATGCAACTTGAGAGGGTTACCAGTCTGTTCTAGTTTCCAGCCAGAGTATGGACAGGGCACAGGATTGAGATGGGAGGCATGGATCCAGGAAGTGATCCCATCCACTTTCACCACTGTAGGTGTTATAAGCAGCACCTGGTATGGTCCTTTCCAGCAGGGTTCCAGGGATGACACCCGATACTCTCTCATGTAGACGAAGTCTCCCACTTGATATCGATGTGGAGTTCCCTCGTCTCCAGGCTGATAAGCACTGGCCAACTGTTTCCACAGGTATCGCTGGGTGCTGGGTTTGTTTAAGGGCTTTAAGTCTGTCTAGCAAGGGTGTGTGAAAGGAATCATTAATCTCAGAGTTGGGGTTAGGTCCCTTAATGGAGGAGGGGCACTGTAGAGAATTTCATAAGGGGTGAGGTTACACAAAGGGGCGGAGGGGTATTTCTTGCACGAAAAAGTACATGAGGTAGGAGCATAGTCCAATTTTTTATGCTGGTCTCCAAGATTAATTTCGTTAAGTCTCTTTGATGGTTCTATTCATCGTTTCTACCTGTCCTGAGCTCTGGGGTCTATAAGCACAATATAACTTCCAATTAATCCCCAGGGTCCTGGAAAATCCCTGACTTACCTGGGCCACGGATGCCGGTCCGTTATCAGACCCTATTACCTTAGGCAGGCCGAACCTTGGAAAACTGTCTTCTAGGATCTTTTTGACCACCATCTGAGCTGTTTCTTTCTTCATGGGGAAGGCTTCGACCCATCCTGAAAAAGTATCTACAAAGACTAGGAGATATTTAAGTCCATACCTTGCTGGCTTAATTTCAGAAAAGTCCACTTCCCAGAATTGTCCTGGTCTGGTTCCTCGTATGCACTTCCCTGCGGGAATCTTGGATGGGAAAGTATTAACTAATTGGAAGACTTGAAAAGCTCTAGTCACCTGCTCAGCTATTTTTTTCCTCTTTGAGTCAGTCAATAATAAGTCCTTTCTTCGGTCCTTTAAGAGTGCCTATAACTTCTTTGAGCCTAAGTGGTTGAGCTGGTGTACGTCTTTGACATAAAGGTGGGCTTTTTGAAATTGTAAACTTGGCTCTGTAGGGTCCCAGATTTCTGTATCTGTCTCCTCAGATGATAAGTTGCCTGAATGTTCCGGGGCGGCCAAGTCTCCTGATTTTTGTTCCCCCCGGTGTGGAAAAAGTTAACAGAGTCACTCCGTTTAGGGCTGCCAATTAAGCTTCCTCATCTGCCCTTCTGTTTCCAACTGCCACAGGGTTGTTTCTCTTCTGGTGCCCGGGACAGTCCACTATAGCTAGTTCCTTATGGCCCTGCACTGCTGAGCCAAGGTGGAGGATCTCATCTTTATTTTTTATTTTTTTCCCGGCAAAGTTTAATAGCCCACATTGTTGGTAAATAGTCCCGAGCATATGAACAGTGGCAAATGCATAGTGGCTATCAGTTTATATGGTGGCCCTTTTCCCTGTTGCTAGTTCCAATGCTTTCATAAGGGCAATCAGTTCTGCTTTTTGGACTGATGTCCCTTCTGGGAGACCAGAGTATCAGATGAAATCAGTTTTGCTAACTGCTGCTGCTCCAGCCCGCCGCTTACCATCTTGGAGGAAGCTGCTGCCATCCGTAAACCATACGACTTCAGGGCGAGGCAGTGGCTGATCCTTCAAGTCTTGTTGTATACTGGTTTCCTTGCCAGTATGTGTTGACACTCATGAGTGTCGGGTCCTGATGATTCTTCTGGCAGCAGTGTAGGTGGGTTGAGTGGAGCAGGGGGTCCCAGCGTTATTCTGTCTTTGTCAAGCAAGAGGCTCTGGTAGTGGTTTATTCTGGAGTTTGATTGCCACCTCTCTGGAGGCTAACAGATGATGCTCTCCAGGGCATGGGGGGCTATAATGGTTAACTTCTGTCCCAACGTTAATTAATGAGCATCTTTTATTAGAAGGGCTGCCGCTGCTATAGCACTTAAGCAATGGGGCCACCCGCTAGCCAATGGGTCCAGTTTTTTGGATAAATACGCTACTGGCTTTTTCCAAGGTCCCAAAGACTGAGTGAGCACTCCCCGTGCTATTCCTTTCTTTTCCTCGATATAGAGAGTGAAGGGTTTTCTACATCTGGGAGTGCTAAGGCCGGAGCAGATAGCAGCACCTTTTTTTGACATTATCAAAAGCTTGTTGGTGCTCAGGGGTCCATTGGAAGTGGGCATCCCCCTTTATCAGCGGGTATAAAGGGGCAGCCAGAGATGCGAACCCAGGAATCCATAACCTGCAAAAGCTGGCAGTCCCAAGAAACTCTCTGAGTTTTCTCTTATTAGATGGGGGCAGTATCTGCAAAACGGTTTTTTTTTCTGAGCTCAGGGAGCCATCGTTTGCAACCCCTAAGAGAATAACCCAGGAAGATTACTTCTTGCTGACAAGTTTGGGCCTTTTGGCAGAAGCCATATATCCAAGCCGAGCAAGCTCGAATAATAGTGCTTGGGTCCCAGACTCATAGGTCTCCTTGGTGTTGGCTGCCAGTAGAAGATCATCCACTATTGGAGTAGGGTGACTTCGGGGTGTGCAGTTTTGAAGTCATTGATGTCTCTGTGGAGGGCTTCATCAAAGAGAATGGGGGATTTTTTGAACCCCTGTGGGAGTCTAGTCCAGGTTAGTTGGCCAGATGTTCCAGGTTCTGGGTCTATCCACTCTAAAGCTAACAGCAACTGACAGTCCTTATGTAGAGGCGAGGAGAAGTAAGCATCTTTTAAGTCCAGCACAGTGTACCATTTCTGCTCCGGATTCAGAGTGCTAAGCAAATTATATGGATTGGGTACTGTGGGGTGAATGTCCTGCACTCTGTTGTTTATCTCTCTTAGGTCTTGAACAGGACGGTAGTCCCCAGTTCCTGGCTTTCTTACTGGTAGCGGGGGGTGTTCCAGGCTGATTGACAGGGCCTTAGGACCCCAAGACCCAGGTATTTATGAATATGGGGCCTTATCCCATCCTTAGCTTCTTTGCTTAGAGGATATTGTTTAACACTAATTGGAGACGCAGAGGCTTTTAATTCTACTACTATTGGAGGTTGTTGATGGCTAGACCTAACCCAGCAGTTTCTGCCCAGGCATTAGGATAATCTTTTATTCATTTCTGGGGTAGTTTGCCTGTTTGATCAGTCCTAGGGGGCGCGAAGGGTTGATGTTCATCTTCTACAGACATAGTCAAAGATGTGACTATGGGAGTTTATACTGAACGCTATAGAACCTCCACTTGGGGACCATTAGGTTTAAAGGTTATTCTAGTCCGGAATTTGGTAAGCAGATTCCTGCCCATCAATGGGGCCGGGCATTCTGGGATTACTAGGAAAGAGTGGTGGACTTTTTCCTTTCCGAGGTCCATATTCATCTTAGTTGTCCAAGCCTGATATCTACTGCCATTAGCCCCTTGAACTAGGGACGATTTAATTGATAGGGGGGCCAGTGAAGTCTTAAGGGCTGAGTATACTGCTCCTGTAATCACTTCAAAGTTCACTGTGTTCCCCTCAACTTCAAATGTTACTCTGAGCTGGGGGAGGGGATCTGAGCCCCAAATTTCCTAGTCCTCTTCTAGAGTCAGCACGGCGGGCTGGCGTGGCTGCTTCTTTTGGGGGCACTCTTTGGCCCAGTGTTCTTTTTTATTACAGTGGGCACATTGATTTGAGGCCAACGGCAGCCTTTGGCGTGGGCCCAGGTATGCCTTTATGTATCCCTGCTTTTTAACTTCTGGCCTATTTGCTGCTGTGACCAGAACCTTAGGCAATGCTTTACTCTGCCATTTGCTTCTTTCCTCCTTCTTTTGTTCCCTTTCCTTCTCACTCCTCTATTCCCTTTCCTCCTCAGTTTCTCTCTTATAATATACTTTCTCAGCTTCTCTGACTAAATCTCTTAAGGTCATATCTTATAATCCATCTAGACGTTGTAACTTTCTCTTAATATCTAGGGCAGTCTGCTCGATAAAGGCCATTGCAACAGATGGCTTTTGGTCTTCTGCCTGAGGATCAAAAGGAATATATTTCCTATACGCTTCCATAATTCTCTCCCGAAACATAGAAGGAGACTCATTAGGCCCTTGGATAATCTCTCTTACCTTGGACAAATTAGTCGGCCCTCTGGCGGCCGCTCAGAGACCCACTATTAAAGAACGGCGATAAGTGGACAGATGCTACCTACATTCAAAGGTGTTGGGGTCCCAGTTGCGTTGGTTCATGGGCCCGTAGGGACAGAGAGGGAGCATCACAGGGGCTTCCGAGTTTTATATTATTTATCTCCTGCGGGTTCCTTTAGGTGGCCCAGCTTCCTTCAGGGGAGCAGGGTCTGCTGCTGCTGCGGGGAAGTCCCCTGGAGGGCTTGGGTGTGGCCCAATTGCCTCTAGCGGCGGAGATGCTGAGTCAGCGGCGGGAGGATCATCTGGAACATGTTGTGGGTTGGGGAGCGAGGGTAGAGGATAAGGAGAGAGAGGAGTGTCCAGTCTTGTGACTCAGAATGGAGGGAAGAGGGGGAGGAGCAGAATGTTGGAATGATAAGATCGTGGGGGAAGGGGTATATGGCTGTTAATCTGGGTGGCCAAGTGGCCCCGGTGAAAGACAATATCTCTGACTTTTCAGATTAGAGGGAAGTGGAAGGATTCTTCTCGGGGCCATCCGACTCCTAGGATGGGCCATTCTGAACCACAGAGAGTCTGCCAGATCCGGCATTTTACTGAAAAAGAAAGATTCTTGGTACTTGAGCGAACATCAGTCCAATGATCAAGGTTAAGGGACAGAGGCATGGAAGTGCTTTGTCCCATAATGTCCCATAATGGGAGTTACTCAAACAGGGACAGTGAATACACAAACGTGATACAGACAAAGACAAACAGTAAACGTTTAACATGAGTCCAAGAAAAAGATTAGAACTGAGTAACTGGCCAAACCTGATGGGTTAGACAATAAAGACAGACAGTAAACTCAACATGAGTTCCTGACAATGAACAAAACTGAGTAGCCAGCAAAACCTGATGGGCTGGAAAACCGAATCCTGAAGCAAAAAATAACTGAGTTGAGGAATCTACTAATCCTCAATTTCCCGAGTCCTCTGGAGTTTCCCCCAGGGACGTGGCCTGTGACTCTGTGACACATCTGTCAGCCACCATCGCAGAGAGCTAATGTTCTTCACCGATAGCCATTTTGCCAAGCCCTAACCTGAAACCCGAAACCAGAAAGAGGCACCTTAATTACTCTGAAAGGAGTCCATTGGGGTCTTTTGTTCGTCACTGCTGGATTTCTCAGCTAGGGCCTCCAGATGAAAAGGTGGGCCGAACGTCGGAGGAAAAGACCACCAAGAGAATTTCTCATGAAACAGCAAAGGGTTTATTGGGGGTCCAGCATGCTGGGGCTCACAGCTCACTTCAGAGGAGCAAAAAACAAAGAGCCCCAAGAACAACATGAGCAGATTTTATATACATTCTTTAGAGAGGGCAGGGACTTAAATACATCCTAGCTTCCTTTAGCAAATCACCGTATACTGAGGGAAAATCAAATAACAACTCTAAAACATGATTTGCACATTCATTGGTGGGAACAGTACAGGCAGGGGGTGATTGGTCAGCCCTGAGAAGGGGTATACATTTAAACTGATTGGTTGAAGCCCTGAGATGTATATGTGCTTAGCTGCACGGTTTTTGGGAAGAGGTTGTTAAGTAACTAGGTGGTCAGGGAAGATTTCAACACACATCTAATGGGTAGTTCCGGGAATTGTCTTAACTGCCACAGGAATTTCAGGTTCTGCGTGCAGCCTGGAAACTTTACAGAACCTGTTTCTTTACGTTTCAATTTCAATTTCTTTTATTCTTTCAGAACCTTACAAAGGAAGGCGAGAGACTTCATCAACAATGACTGCAATTTTGGCCATTTTGGTTTTGGAAGCAGACATGGGATCATTTTTAGATCCATACGGTGCTGGTAATCAAAGCCACAGCCTCACACAGGGCCAAGAGGCTGATTAAGACACATCCCTTTCCAAAGCAATTACTTCTCTGAGGTCAGTCACTGAACTCAGTCCCTGAGGGGAATCACACCAGAGTTCAAGCCCAGGTGGACCCAGTCATCTCTTCCAAACTCCACACAAATGACCACAATTAAAACCAAAACACTCCACCAAGGCCCTCATCTTCTTCCATATATACATTCATCATAACCTCTGGCTGGATGTTTCCATGAATGGCCCAGCCAAAGAGAGTTTCCAAAATAAGGTCTCTTTCCCTTCATTTGCCTAACCTCAGGGTAGCCTGGACACCATTTCTGTGAACCAGGATTGATCACATAGGTCTGCCATTAATACTGCTCTGCTTCTCCAATTTGAGGCCTACTGACTGTCAGGTATAATTTCTTCATGTGATTTGGAGTCATGAGAAAACCTAATCATCTCTACAGGGCATGAAAGAACTCATTTGTCCCAAAGGATCCCTAATCTCACTTGATGGAGGTCAGGAACCTAAAAGAGGAAGGTGAGAAACTTCATACACCATGACTGATCTTTTTTGCATTTTGGTTTTGGATGCAAACATTGGATTTTTCTTTAGATCCAACTGGTGCTGAGAATCTAAGCCACTACCTCACACAGGGCAAAGAGGCAGATTCAGACACATCCCTTTCCAAAGCATTTAAGCAAAGAGCCACAGGTGATGCCCATTTATTACCATTTGAAAACAGTTTTCTTCAGGATTCACAAAGGGCTGGCCTGAGGCAAAGACCTTCCTGACATTCATGGCAACAGGCAAATAGGTTAGCAAATGGCCCAAAGCAGGGTTTCTCCACTGAGACTTTCCTGGTCACACTGATATCTGAGTTTTCTGAGATGCTCGCATTCCCTTCAGCTATCCAGTACATGGCCATGTCACAGAGCTTGGAGGTCGTACATATCGTGGACACAAAACCATGAGCCTATTCTGGAGAGTGGCCAGAATTCAGGAAGAAAACAGGAGCTTAGGAAGATAGTAGGTGTTGTTAACTAGATTTATAACACCTACCCTATATCATGCAAAAGGCAAGTCCAAATATACACCATGCCTCCTCTGAACTGCTTGTATTTCTATTCTGTTTGGGTTATTTTTCTCCATCATATTAGGATTAGTTGTCAGAGTGTAGTAGGGTATGGGTTAGTGTCAGTTGTCCCGGCCGGCGGGACACATCAACGTGGGCAAGAAACTTTGTTGGGGAGGAATGAAGGGACAAGAGACACGAGAGATTACAGCAAGACTGGAGTTCTGATCATGCTGCAAACTTTTATTGTTCTCACATGGAAATTTATATGCTGTGGATGGGAAAGCTCTCTTATCGGCAGTTGCTGGATGTCTTCAGAAAGTGAGATAACCTCAGGATGTTGCCGGAAGACAGATGGCTGCAGGATGTCTCAGGGAGATAGATGGCTGCGGGATGTCTCCCAGGCAGGATATCTCCCAGGGGGCTGTTTCTTTTCAGTGTCAGGCTATACTTTGAAGGAGAACTTCCTTCTAGCCCCTGACCTCTCCCCCTTTCTTATATAAAATATTTGACCATACCTTACCGGCCAATGTTTTAGGGGGTGATAGAGGCTCTGTTTCTCTAGCAGGCCTTTGAATATCTCCTGATTCGAGAGAGCATGTTTACAAGATTTCGTGGTGGCCTTGGCATATTTTTGGAGGAGACGGCTTTAAAAGGGAAGCATGCCGACCGCCATGCACCAGAGCGTGTCACTAAGAGGTCTTCTGTTTTGGTATCCGTGGATCCATCCTCCTGCAGTCCATCCTGCATCCTCCGTTATTATGGCCTAACGTCCTCACTCCATGGGTGCTTCCCCCCCCAAGTGAAGGGGCCCATGGAGGACGAACCCTTATGGCAATGGCAGAAGATGGTTGGTCAGAGCTGTTACTTATAGTTTAATATAAGAAAGAGAGATCTGTGGGGATGTAAACTTAAGAAATAAGCCTGTGAGAAGGGTAGAACATCCTTTTAAATGTTGGCAGCATGGTCTTCCATCTCCAGGTGATGATAGTGGACCTGTATGGGCTTAGAGGCCAAAATATTAATCTGTTCTATAATAAATTGTACAAGCCTGTTTATAATGCAGGGTCCTATGGACACCATTAAAAGTAAACCCAACAAAGGGCCTAATAGGGGAAGAAGGTAGGGAAGAAATCCATTAAACCCAGTCCAGAGGGGATTTTCAAAAAGTTCCCTTCGTCTCTTTTCTAGATCTTCTTGAAGCTGCTTAATTTTAGTGCGTACTATGACTGATTTATTGGCATTAAAGCAGCATCGTGCCCCTAAGGCCAAGCAAATACCTCCCTGGTTAGCTGTCAGTAAATCTAAGCCTTCTCTGTTTTGAAGGAACACTTCTGTCAGGGAGTCTACTAGGTCCTGCAAATCTTTAATGGTTCCTGATAGAGTTTTTACATCATTTCTAAGTTGTTGAGACAGGCGACGCTAAGAGTGTATAGCCATGCCTAAGCCAGCTGTACCTGTGTTCACAGCAGCTGTTATTCCAAGGCTGGCAAAGAGTGGTAAGGCCTGTATTGCCCGCCTGTGTCTTTTGACTAAGGTGTCTAGACTAGGAATGCATAGAGTTTTGTCTCCTGGGACAATAGTTATATCAGGGAGTAATAAGGCAAGAACACAGCCAACGGTCCAATTCGATGAAAGCCTCAGGAAGGCCGAGTTTCCTCCACACATAAAAACTGTGCCATTGGAGGGACAAAGAGATGGGGTGGGTGAGGAATAGTTTTGTACTGTTGAGCAATTTCCAAAGGAAGGAACTCCAACATCAATATCATAGGTATTATTTTGCATCGCGCCTAAAAGACATATTGTAAAAGTGCCTATAGACTGTACTTTAAAAGGAAATCTGGCTTGGCATGTATTATCATTGTCTATGATAGAATTAATAGGAACTGCCATAGGCATGATTGCCCCTGTTGTCATGGAGAGCCAGCAATCACCAGCAAAGGTGGGGTTGGAATTATTAAGCAAGGAGAAGGTAGTTTCCAAAATATCTAATATATTGTTATCTAAACCGGGGAGCTGGCATTTTGGCTATATTAAGAGATGATATGTGAGCTCAGGGATTTGGGGTTTCAAAAGTTTGATTATCTGAGGATGCTTGACAGCATAAGGGAATCCTCCACCATCAGCGACCCCTGTAGGTGCCTTAATGGGGCAGAAGGGGGCTTTACCAACAGGGCCTTGGCACCCAGCTGACTGTAGCTTGGTGTATTTGCCTTCTCCTCCCCGGTCAAAAAGAACGGGGGTATAAT
This sequence comes from Callospermophilus lateralis, assembly GCF_048772815.1. Taxonomy (NCBI): domain Eukaryota; kingdom Metazoa; phylum Chordata; class Mammalia; order Rodentia; family Sciuridae; genus Callospermophilus; species Callospermophilus lateralis. The sequence goes on from NW_027510789.1 coordinate 464,961, forward strand.
GAATAGTGGTCCCTCCTGCTGCATGAGTTTTAGTTAGGGAGGCTTCAAAAAATTGTTCTCCCTTCTTGTTGACACAAATTGAGGCCGACGCATAACAAGTGGCATGCATCGCTTGGGTATGCGTTCAAGTTGCAGAACAATTTTAGAGAGCATTACTTGTACTAGGGGGAATAATCTTTGGCTTGTTAACACATACCAATTTAGGCTGATGAACTCCTCTGAGTTTATGGTCAACCTCGGCCCGGAGGTAAGCCACCTTAGTCACGCAGTCAGCAGTCTGGGTCAAACTAGTGGGAGCCTGAGTCCAAGATCCTCCCTTGCATTCACAGGGAGGGCCAAAAAGGTACTCCATGATGTTGGAAGGTGGAGGGCCAAAGCCTCCGTGTACAATCCTGTTCAGCAGAAGTGCCTTAAGTAGGATCCTCACACAGATTGTTGGCTGCATCTGAAAAAGAGGAAAATTTGTCCTCAGGGTGAGGGCCTCCATCCCCGTGTTGAGGTAAGCCATTAACCTGTTTAACCAGGCGTTCTGGTAACCATCTTGGGGCTGCTTGCTCTTGGTCCAAAACACAAGCTGAGCCTCATCCACAGATGAGGACAGGACCTGGGCCTTTCCATTTATTTGTAAGGGGATTGTGCCACATAACAGGTGGGCGAACAGAATTGGACGAGGATTGCCAGTGTCAGTCTGCAGCCGAATGGCCTTCATTGTCTAGGGAAAGAAAAATAAGGGCAAATAATGCATGATTAAGGCGATGCCTGTGAGTGGTAAATACAAGTGCAGAAGCATGAAAGCGGGTTAGCCAAGTCTTTAGGTAAGGTGGGCACGTTTCACAATGCCTGATTCTTGTATGGAATTCCAGTAGTATGACAAATTTGCGAGGAAGCACAAAACTGTTTAAACTTGGCACTGGTATATGCAGGACAATTATCTTTTTTTTAATATGTATTGGTTTACCCATTACGGAAAACACTGAAACAAGATGAGAAAGGACATCTTTGATAGCCTCTCCAGAATGTGGTGATGCAAAATTAAGGCCGCTGAAGGTATCTACAGAAACGTGTATATATTTGGTTTTTCCAAATTCAGAAAAGTGAGTAACATCCATTTGCCAAAACTGATTGGACAGTAATCTTCGGGGGTTAACTCCCAAGTGTTGAATGGGGAGGGAGACAGGGCAACCAGGGCATGCTTTTACTATTTCTCGTGCCTGTTGCCTGGTAATTTTACATAGTTATCGAAGGTTCTGGGAATTTAGATGGTGAAGATTGTGTAAATCCGTGGCCTTTTGAATGGAGCCAATAAAAATTGAAAAGATGAAACGAGTTGCTGCATCAGCTTTGGCATTACCTTGTGTTAGAGGGCTGGGAAGATCAGAGTGTGCCCTGATGTGTCCTAAGAAAAATGGGTGTTGTCTGGCCTGAATTAGCTTCTGAAGCTGGTGAAACCGATGGGCCACATTGGAAGAAGCCTTAATGGTGGGTGAAATCTGAAGCAGGGGCACAGAATGAGCAATGTAGGCACTGTATGTATAAATATTAACAGGATTATCAAGAAATGTTTTAAAAACTTGTGTTATGGCAAACAATTCCACAAACTGTGCTGAATGATAGACAGTATCAAAGGTGTTAGGTTGGTTATTGACAACAAAGACTGCTCGGACATTACTGGAACCGTCTGTAAAGACAGTAAGGACTTGAGGAATGGGAGCCTTTTGAGTAATTTTGGCAAAAATAAATGGATGTAACTGGACAAAATATAAAAGGGGGTCATTGGGGAGGTGGTTATCAATTGTTCCCAAAAAGCCTAATAAGGCAATACGCCATTCATTCTCTGTCTGTAGTAAAAATTGGGTTTGGTCTTTAGTATATGAAATTAAAATATTATCATGGTCTTTGCCAAAATGTTGTCGAGATAGCAAACGACATTTAAAAATAATAGAAGCTAACTGAGCAAGAAAAACAGTAATAACCTTGGAGAATGTGGTGGGTAAATGGACCCAATGCAAAGGCAGCCTTTATTTCTAAAATGTGTATTTTACTGCCGAAATATTCCTGAGGAGTGTGTAAAATAACCAGAACCAGAGGAAGGTTATAAGAATGTTCTGTAAAAAACTGTTTGGCAATGGCTTCTGTGACTTGGTTTAATGCCTGTCATGCCTCGGGAGTAAGCTTTTGAGGGGAGGAGGGGTGGGAATCACCTCTCAAAATATCATTAAGGGACAAAAGTATACAAGTGGGTAATTTTAAATATGTTTTTAGCCATTGAATATTCCCCAGTAATTTTTGAAAATCATTAAGGGTGTGAAGATGGTCCACCCATAGTTGTATCTTAGGAATTTGGATCTGATTATCTTGAAGTTTAAGGACCAAATAGGTATAACAGTCCTGTGTTTTAACCTTATTAGGAGCTATCTGTAGTCCCAAGGTAGTGAGGATTTTGTAAAGGTCCAAGTAACAATTATTAAGGTCATGGTTATTAGGTGCAGCAATTACAAATCATCCATATAATGTAAAATATAAATTTGTGGCCATAGCTCTCTCACAGGGTCTACTGCTTGAGCAACATATTTTTGGCAAAGACTAGGGCTGTTAGCCATACCTTGGGGAAGAACCTTCCATTGAAATCTCTGCATAGAGCCCTGAAAATTAAGGTGAGGGAGACTAAAGGCAAAATAGTGTCTATCCTCAGGATGTAAAGGAATGGTAAAAAAAAAAAACAATTTTTTAAGTCAATAATCATTTTACAATAGTTTTTGGGAATAGCCACTGGTGTGGGAATGCCTGGCTGTAGTGCTCTTATTCGGCACATAGGTTTATTAATGGCACACAAATATTGTAAAAGGCACCACTTGCCTGATTTTTACTTGATAACAAAAATTGGAGTATTCGATGGTGAGGTTGAGGGCTCTACATGGCCGGCTGCCAGCTGTTCCTGCACTAACATGGAGGCAGCCTCCAAATTTTCTTGGGTAAGGGACCATTGATCCAACCACACAAGAGTCTGAGTCTCCCAAATAATTTTATCTCCATGGGGTACAGGAGAGTCAGAGACTGACACTAAAAATCCGAATACCCAAGTCCATATGTATTTCTTTTTTGTATGGGTTTTATTGGCTCAACCAGTCCTTGTCTCAGTCTCCCAAGGCCTATACCAGGGACAAAATAAATACGAAGCATTTGATGAGTCACCATGGAATTGGGACTGGCATGAATAACTTCCATTTGACTCAAAATATCTCGGGCCCATAGGTTAACAGGGAGGTCAGGAACAATGAAAGGAGTGACAATTCCCTTATTACCCTCTTTATCAGTCCAGCTAAGAGCCGTAGAGCTGACCAGAGGATTTTTTGACTGTCCTATCCCTTTAAGGTCAGTCAAGGATGGGGTGAGGGTCCAAGCTGATGACCAATATTTTTGAGAAATAATTGTGGCATCAGCTCCAGTATCTAGAATTCCTTGGAATTCCTTTCCTTCAATAAGTAAGGAAATGGTGGGTCTATTTTGAGAAACGGGTTGAACCCAATTTACATCAGAGCAGCCCAAGGAGGCAGTCCCCCGCGGTAGGTTTGGGTGGTTAAGTGCCTCCTGGATTCAAGGGAAGGAGTATTAATTGTGCAAGACTTGTTCCTGCAGGGATGGCCAAAACTCCATTAATAGCTGTGGCCAGTATTTTTTTTCTCCAGTGAAGTCATTATTATTAATGCCATGGAAGACCTGAACACCATGTAAGTTAGTAGAGGCTCTTCCAAAAATAAGGGCACAGATATGAGATGGAGGGGGACCCATAATTCCAGTGGGTATTATCTGGGGCCCTTGCATTGAGTCTAATATAGTTTCAATGGTGGCACAGATGTCCAATCCTGCGCTGCCTGGAGTGGCTAGTTGGAGGGAAGCAATTGTGGAGAAGAATTTTGAGGTAGGTTGGGAGTTTGGAAGGGAAAAAATCTTATTGCCCCTGGTTTTGTCCTGGGGGATGTCGTGGCCCGGGGCTGGCCCCGCAGGGAGTTTCCCAAGAAGCAGGAAAAAATAGGCTGTCTGAGGGCATTTGTCTTAGATCTACACTCACTGACCCAGTTATGACCTTTACCACATCTAGGGCAAAGGGTAGCTTGGGGCGGTATAGCCCCAGTTGAAGGAGATGCTATTCCTAGGCTTTCTTTGCCTGTCGGACACTTGCTTGCAAAATGGCCAGGTTGTTTACAAGTAAAGCAAGTACGTGAGCCAGGATTGTGAAAGGTCTTGGTAAAGGTGGCACCTAGGGCAAGACCCATGGCATGAGCTGCACCTACCTCTGCATAGAGTCTAATAAAGTCAGAAAGTTTCCCTTTATCCTTATGTGGTTGAAGAACATCCTGACATGCCGGGTTGGCGTTTTCAAAGGCAAGATGTTTTACAAAAGAGCTTTTGTTTTCACTTGGTCCAAGCAAGCATTCCACAGCTAGGTTAAGCCTGGGAACAAAGTTGCTATAAGGCTCGTCGGGCCCTTGTCGAATTTTTGCCAGGGAAGTGGTAGCTGAGGCTTTTGAGGGAGGTGTCTCCAAGCATGTAAGCCAGCCATCTGAATCTGCATCAAAAGTCCAGCAGGGAAATGTGCCTGTTTAGTTTTAGTGTCAAAAGGCTCATTGCCCACTAGCTTAACATAAGTCCCGGACTTAGAGGAGGCCTTAGTTAAAATTTTTTGAGCAGTTTCCTGACAGTGCTCTTTGAAATCTGCATTCCATAACAGAAAGTCTCTGGCACTGAGGGTAGCTTGGTCTAAAAATTTCCAATCATTGGGAGTAAGTCATTGTGTGCTGTGGCTTTCTAATAAAGCCAACATGTAGGGTGCAAAGGGGCCATAGTGAGCACAAGCCTTTTTAAGTTTTTCAGGAAAATGCAGGCTTAATTTTTTGTAGACTCTGGGTTCCTGCCTGCCTAGGGCTGAACTCCTCATCCTCTGAGTCCTGATCTCCTTATTCCATTTCTCCGCTTCCTCCTCTTGATCCTCGTCTAAGTCTTTGACCTCAGCCTGGGCAGGCTTATCTATCTGACTGGTGGTGACTGGGAAGGCGAGCACAGGTTGATGGAGTGGCTTCACCTTTGTATTAGACCACTGTAGGCCAGTTACTTTGACTCCATACCTAAGGCTAATGAACAGAGCTCAGAGTGAAGAGATCTTAATTCTTTTAAAGGTTGGATCTGTTCCTGTCTATGTTGGAAGGATGCTCACAAAGGAGCCAGTTTAGGCAAGGGAAGTGGGGAAAAAATATCTGGGGGGGGGGCATTTGTACCCTGAAGGGCCAGAGCACAAAAGGCAGGAGGGATATAGGAGGGGTTGGATGTGTAAGTCCTATAGGCTGTGGCAGGGTCTTGAGAGGTGCAGGGTCTTCTGAATGGTAGCGAGCTGCTTCCTTCTCCAAGGTAGCCTCCTCTACAGGGGTCAATGAGTCTCCGGAATTTAAAACTGGATAAAGGCAGTTGGTAACCATTGGAGCCTTAATCATTAGGGTGGTATTTTGAGGGGGACCAGGAAGGTTCCCATGGTCCTGGGGAGCCTGAGAAGGGTCTATGTCTATACTAACTGATGGGCATGCCGAGGGGATACGAAAAGTATTTGCATAGCCTCTTCCCCAACCTCGACAAGTTTTAAGGTACCATTGTCAAAGGGTGAACTTTTAAGAATTTCATTAATTAAGTTCCAGTAAGAAAAGGTGGGAACAGGCACTTTTTCTGGGCCAAAGGATTCATAATAATCTTTTAAACAGTCTCCTACTCCAAGCCATCTTTTACCATCAATGGTCCTTTCAAGAGGAAACCATGGACACTGCTCTCTTATGTATGAAAAAAAAAATTAAGTCTTTTTTCTAAACACGCGCCCCCATGTCTGCAAGGACTCCTTGTAGCCTGACAAAAACAAATCATGTGACGAAACTGCTTGTCCCATAGTGGGTCAATCACCGTGCGTCATCCCCACGCTCCTCCTGGATCTGTCTCTCGGTGGTGTCTTCTGCAGTTATTGCAAGCTCCGCTTGACCAAATCTTCCAGGAGGACGGGGTCCCCCTCAATCAAAAGCTCAAGCCCCAGTCGGTGGGCGCCAGATGTCCCAGCCGGCAGGACACATCAACGTGGGCAGCGAACCTAGATAGGAAGGAATGAAGGGACAAGAGACACGAGAGATGACAGCAAGACAGGAGTTCTGATCAAGCTGCAAACTTTTATTGTTCACACAGGGGTATTTGTATGCTGGATGTGGGAAATCTCTCTTATCGGCAGTTCCTAGATGTCTTCACAAGGTGAGATAACCTCAGGAAGTTTCAGAAAGACAGATGGCCGCAGGATGTCTCAGGGAGACAGATGGCTACAGGATGTCTCTCAGACAGGATGTCTCCTGGTGGCTGTTTCTTGTAAGTGTCAGGCTATTCTTTGAAGGAGAATAGAATTCCTTCTACCTCTGACAGTCAGGGATTCAGTATTTCGAATAGAAAATTGGAAAATGAATCCAATGTTTATGCAAATATGTGCTACCCAAAAGTCTTCCCACTCTCATTCAGAACAATGCCTTGACATTACCTTCACCCCAAGTAAGACACAATAAGAGAAGAAGAGTTAGAAAATCTGTGAATACACATTTGGAATGGAAAATTCTCAGTAGTTAACAACCTTGGAGGTGGTAGAGGTGTTTCGAAAAGTAAGGTACATGGTAAAAACTCCACAAACATGGAGCTCTGTTGGCCTAAAGACTTCTTGAGAAACTGCCTCTGAGGTTGGGCACTTGAAATATATGTTGTTGTCAGGAGTTTTAACTTCCTTTGTAGTGAGACCATCAAATCTGGGTCTGCATCTGTGTGACCTGGAGCACATGGTTTCTTATTTTCCAGTAAACATGAGGCAGCAGGGCTGAATTCTCTCTTTGTAGGTAATTTGTTGCCATTTGGGGGCAAAGTGTCTCCCAGTGTGGACTTTGAAGCCATTTGGTCTTCCTCTACTTTTCATGGTGTTTCTTGCAGCTGCATTGGGAGTTTGGTATTTGCTTCACGAAATACGAAGAGGTCAACTAGGACAGAGTGCTGGAGGGAGTTCTGTCACGTGTGTTGGTTAAGGGTCTGCAGGAGAGTGCACCAACCAGGCTTCTATCCCACATAGCTTGCCCCCTTGACAATAGAAATCTGATTCTAAACATTGCCCTGAAACCTCTCCGTATAACAAGATGCCTTTACATACAAGGGTATGGGGGCTGCACCATGTCAGTCACAAACCATTTGGAAGCCAATGGCAGATCCACATGACCCCATCACAGATGTTTTAACAAACACCTACACTCCACTGCTCTAGGCCGACTACTCATCGGGCTCCAAATTACTGGCATCTCTGTTCTAAATGATTTTCATGAAACCCAGTCAATCAAGGCATTGTCTGGTACACTCATGATCATCTATAAGACATCCAAAGGTTCTCCACTGACACCTGTTCATGGGAATTTCAAAAATTTAATGGGATTTATATAGCCTTTTTTCAAGGATGAAGTTTGAGGCACTGTGGGGTTTAATTCATTCAGGAACCATGAAATGGAGAGGAAGCTTATTTCAATGAAATCTCTGGAGAATTCTAACAGGCAATGATTCCCAACGACAGGCTAAAAGGTCACATTAAGCCAGGCATTTGAGGTCTACAATGTGTGATCCTTTTGTGCTTTGACTTGCAACTATGGCTGCCAATTCTTTAAAAATAAAATCATGTGATATCCTTCCTGAGATTCCCAGTGCTCTGTGGAAAGCCACCCTGGGCCTTGATCTCAGTTTCCAAGGGCGACTCTCATGCGTGGCCTCCTAAAATCCCAACACAATACATGGCAATACTTCTTTGAGGTCAGTTCCATAACTCAGTTTCTAAGGGGAATCACACCAGTGTTCAAGCCCAGGTGGACCCAGTCATCTCTTCCAACGGCCACAAAAATGACCACAATTAAAACCAAAACACTCCCACATGGCCCTCATCTTCTTCCATATAGACCTAATCATAACCTCAGGCTGTAGGTTTCCATGAGGGACAAAGCCAAAGACAGTATCCAAAATAAGGTCCCTTTCCCCCATTTGCTTAAAGTCAGTGTGGCAGGGAGACCCTTCCTGTGAACCAGAAGTGATCAAATAGGCCTGCCCTTAATACTGCTCTGATTCTCCATTTTGTGGCCTAATTACTGTGGGCTTTAGATTCCTTATGTTAATTGGGGTCATGAGAAAACCCAAGCACCTATGGCCTAGCCTCTGTAGTGATTTGAAGAACTCATTTGACCCAAAGGATCCCTATTCTCAAAGATGGAGGTCAGGAACCTTACAGAAAAAGGTGAGAGACTTCATCCACAATGACTGCTCTTATGGGTATTTTGGTTTTGGATGCACACATGGGTTTTTTTTAGATCCATTAGGTGCTGAGAATCTAAGCCACAACCTCACACAGGGCCAAGAAGCTGATTCAGACACATCCCTTTCCAAAGCAATTAAGCAAAGAGCCAAAGGTGATGCCCATTCATTTCCATTTGAAAACTCTTCAGTCTTCAAAAAGGGGTGGCCTGAGGCAAAGACTTTCCTGACATTAAGGGCCATAGTACAATAGGTAAGCAAAAGGCCCAAAGCAGGGTTTCTCCACTGAGACTTTCCTGATCACACTGATATCTGAGTTTTCTGAGATGCTCACCATTGCCTTCAGCTATCCAGTACATGGCCATGTCACAGAGCTTAAAGGTGGTACATATCTTGGACACAAAACCATGAGCCTATTCTGGAGTTTGGCCAAAATTCAGAAAGAAAATAGGATCTTAGGAAGATATTAGGAGTGGCCGATCCATATGGCAAGCCGTAGACCATTCATAAATAGGACAGGATGAACACTGGTAAGATTTCTACTAGATAGGACATATGTATTGATGCGCTCTCTTTTCTAATGTCTACAACCACGGGCACAGTGGGATACACAGACATAGACACACTCGCCTTGTCAAAAGACTTACTAGAAAAAATTCACACCAAACCAAACAAAACGACTTTCCTACCTATTCTCAGAACATGAGACAAAACCACAAACCCACACCCACACCCACACCCACACAGACCCCCAAGTAGGTCTGTGAAAATATGGAGTGTCCTTTGACTGGTGGGCCATAATATATTCCCCCATAATGGCTGTTCTCTCTCAGATCTGGTCTCCGTGTCCAACTCTGTGAAGCTGTTAGGAGCCAGCGGTGAGCCACTACCTTCTTTCTCAGGAAAGGCCCCTCCTCAGACCTTCCTGGCATTAGGCCATCCTCACATCAGTAGGTACCAAGAAAGACTGTCTCTGTCCTTGGAAAATCCAAACAAGTTTGACCACTGGGACATGAACTGGGACTGGCTCTGGGTGCCTGACTTCCTGTATCCCAAGTTCAGAGAGTTCCATCACCAAGGAAGTGAGGTGAGGTCACTTCCTTCAGGAACTAAATGAGGTCACTGCCTTGGCAAACACATTGTCCTAAAAGTTGCTTCTAAGGGTCCCATGAGATGGAGGATGCACCTACTCGCTCTGACATTTTCACAAGTTAGAATGGTATATCAACCATAGGCACCCGGGAACAGCTCTCCACACAGGCCTGGTTTGGTCCATCTTCTCTACATTAAGATGAAAGAGGCTGATTCAGACACATCCCTTCATCCTGACCAGGTTGTTTACCATGGAAGTTGACTTTTCCTCCCTCAGGTCCTTCATAGCTGCCTACATCTTCTCCATGGATCATTTCTGCATGGACCTTCGAGGTTCTCAGCAGGTGGAAGTTTCCCTACACTCCTGTATTGTAAGACCAACTCTGTCCCTGCTTTTCTGTAAAGTTAGATTGAGGGAAACGTGTATGGTTAGTGTAATAACAGGTTCGATTTGGGTTAGGAATCATTCTGTGCGATGAATAATGGTATTGGGAACCTGCAATATTTATTAAATTATATTGGTAAAATATATGTATGAAAACAGAAATCTAGGATTTGAAGCCCAGAAGGGCATTGGGCCCTTGATTGGGATACGTAGTGTTGAATTAGGTTCTGCACAGTTGTCTCAGATAAATCCATTTACAATGGCATAGGACCTTGTACATTGGATGATTGAATGAGGAAGAGAACATCCAGTCAAAAAGAGATAGTCGGTACGATTAGGTAGATAGTCGGTAGGTTTAGGAAGAAGAGTGAGTACAGGATTTGGACGGAAATTTCTTTTTTTTTTTATTGGTTGTTCAAAACCCTACAAAGCTCTTGACATATCATATTTCATACATTAGCATACATTAGCTTCAAGTGAGTTTTGAACTCCCTTTTTTATCCAAGTACAGATTGCAGAATCACATGGGTTACACATCCAAATTTTTACATCATACCATACTAGTAACTGTTGTATTCTGCTACCTTTTCTATCCTCTACTATCCCCCCTCCCCTCCCCTCCCATCTTCTCTCTCTACCCCTTCTACTGTAATTCATTTCTCACCTTGTTTGTTTTCCCATTCCACTTACAACCTCTTATATGTAATTTAGTATAACAATGAGGATCTCCCTCCGTTTCCATGCAATTCCCCTTTTCTCTCCCTTTCCCTCCCACCTCATGTCTCTGTTAAATGTTAATCATTTCTTCCTGCTCTTCCTCCCTGCTTTATTCTTAGTTGCTCTCATTATATCAAAGAAGACATTTGGTATTTGTTTTTTAGGGATTGGCTAGCTTCACAAAGCATAATCTGCTCTAGTGCCATCCATTTCCCTGCAAATTCCAAGATTTTGTCATTTTTTAGTGCTGCGTAATACTCCATGGTGTATAGATGCCACATTTTTTTAATCCATTCATCCATTGAAGGGCATCTGGGTTGGTTCCACAATCTAGCTATTGTAAATTGTGCTGCTATGAACATCGATGTGGCAGTATCCCTGTAATACGCTCTTTTAAGGTCTTCAGGGAATAGTCTGAGAAGGGCAATAGCTGGGTCAAATGGTGGTTCCATTCCCAGCTTTCCCAGGAATCTCCATACTGCTTTCCAAATTGGCCGCACCAATTTGCAGCCCCACCAGCAATGCACAAGAGAACCCTTTTCCCCACATCCTCGCCAGCACTTGTTGTTGTTTGACTTCATAATGTCTGCCAATCTTACTGGAGTGAGATGGTATCTTAGGGTGGTTTTGATTTGCATTTCTCTGACTGCTAGAGATGATGAGCATTTTTTCATGTACTTGTTGATTGATTGTATGTCCTCCTCGGAGAAGTTTCTGTTCAGGTCCTTGGCCCATTTGTTGATTGGGTTATTTGTTATCTTATTGTCTAATTTTTTAAGTTCTTTGTATATTCTGGATATTAGGGCTCTATCTGACGTGTGAGGAGTAAATATTTGTTCCCATGATGTAGGCTCCCTATTTACTTCTCTTATTGTTTCTTTTGCTGTGAAAAAACTTTTTAGTTTAAGTAAGTCCCATTTGTTGATTCTTGCTATTAATTCCTGTGCTATGGGTGTCCTATTAAGGAATTTGGAGCCCGACCCCACTATATGTAGATCGTAGCCAAATTTTTCTTCTATCAGACGCAGAGTCTCTGATTTGATATCAAGGTCTTTGATCCATTTTGAGTTAACTTTTGTGCATGGTGAGAGGAGGGGGTTCAGTTTCATTTTGTTGCATATGGATTTCCAGTTTTCCCAACACCATTTGTTGAAGATGCTATCCTTCCTCCATTGCATGCTTTTAGCCCCTTTATCAAATATAAGATAGTTGTAACTTTGTGGATTGGTCTCTGTGTCCTCTATTCTGTACCATTGGTCCACCCGCCTGTTTTGGTACCAGTACCATGCTGTCTTTGTTACTATTGCTCTGTAATATAGTTTGAAATCCGGTATCGCTATACCGCCTGATTCGCACTTTCTGCTTAGAATTGCTTTTGCTATTCTGGGTCTTTTATTTTTCCATATGAATTCCATGATTGCTTTATCTATTTCTACAAGCAATGCCTTTGGGATTTTGATTGGCATTGCATTAAACCTATATAGAACTTTTGGTAATATCGCCATTTTGATGATGTTAGTTCTGCCTATCCATGAACAGGGTATATTTTCCCATCTTCTAAGATCTTCTTCTACTTCTCTCTTTAGGGTTCTGTAGTTTTCATTGTATAAATCTTTCACTTCTTTTGTTAGGTTGATTCCCAAGTATTTTATTTTTTTTGAGGATATTGTGAATGGAGTGGTTTTCCTCATTTCCATTTCAGAAGTTTCGTTGCTGAGATACAAGAATGCCTTTGATTTATGCGTGTTGATTTTATATCCTGCTACTTTGCTGAATTCATTTATTAGTTCTAGTAGTTTTTTTGTAGATCCTTTTTGGTCTTCTATGTATAAAATCATGTCATCCGCAAATAATGATAATTTAAGTTCTTCTTTTCCAATTTTTATGCCTTTAATTTCTTTCGTCTGTCTAATTGCTCTGGCCAGTGTTTCGAGAACTATATTGAATAGAAGTGGTGATAGAGGGCATCCCTGTCTTGTTCCAGATTTTAGAGGGAATGCCTTCAATTTTTCACCATTCATAATGATGCTAGCCTGAGGCTTAGCATAGATAGCTTTTACAATGTCAAGGTAATTTCCTGTTATCCCTAGTTTTTCTAATGTTTCGAACATCAAGGGATGCTGTACTTGTCGAATGCTTTTTCTGCATCTATCGAGATGATCATATGGTTCTTATCTTTAAGTCTATTGATGTGGTGAATAACATTTATTGATTTCCGTATATTGAACCATCCTTGCATCCCAGGGATGAATCCTACTTGATCATGGAGCACAATTTTTTTGATGTGCCTTTGTATCCGATTCGCCAGAATTTTATTGAGGATTTTTGCATCTAGGTTCATCAGGGTTATTGTTCTGAAGTTTTCTTTCGTTGATGTGTCTTTGTCTGGTTTCGGAATCAACGTGATGTTGGCCTCATAGAATGAATTTGGAAGAGCTCCCTCTTTTTCTATTTTCTGAAATAACTTGAAAAGTATTGGTATTAATTCTTCTTTAAAAGTTTTGTAAAACTCCGCTGTATACCCATCCGGTCCTGGGCTTTTCTTGGTGGGTAGTCTCTTGATTGCTTCTTCAATTTCATCCATTGGTATTGGTCTGTTCAAATTGTGTGTATCCTCCTGACTCAGTCTGGGCAAATCATATGTCTTAAGAAATTTATCGATGTCTTCACTATCTTCTATTTTATTGGAATATAGGTTTTCAAAATAATTTCTAATTGTCTTCTGAATTTCTGTAGCATCTGTTGTGATATTGCCTTTTTCATCCTGTATGTTAGTAATTTGAGTTCTCTCTCCTCTTCGTTAGCATGGCTAAGGGTCTGTCAATCTTGTTTATTTTTTCGAAGAACAAACTTTTAGTTTTGTTGATTTTTTCAATAGTTTCTTTTGTTTCAATTTTGTTGATTTCCGCTCTGATTTTAATTATTTCTTGCCTTCTGCTGCATTTGCTGTTGTTTTGTTCATCCTTTTCTAGGGCTTTGAGATGAAGTGTGAGCTCATTTATTTGTTGGTTTTTCCTTTTTTTGAGGAATGACCTCCAGGCGATGATGGTTAGGGTAATAACAGGTTCGATTTCGGTTAGGAATCATTCTGCGTGATGAATAATGGTATTGGGAACCTGCGATATTTATTAAATTATATTGGTAAAATATATGTATGAAAACAGAAATCTAGGATTTGAAGCCCAGAAGGGCATTAGGCCCTTGATTGGGATACGTAGTGTTGAATTAGGTTCTGCACAGATGTCTCAGATAAATCCATTTACAATGGCATAGGACCTTGTACATTGGATGATTGAATGAGGAAGAGAACATCCAGTCAAAAAGGGATAGTCGGTACGATTAGGTAGATAGTCGGTAGGTTTAGGAAGAAGAGTGAGTACAGGATTTGGACGGAAATTTCTTTAGCAATAGGGTTTCAGTTAGAGAGTGAATGTAAATGTCAGCACATATGAAAATTCAGTCACAATGATGAACTTGAAAAATATGTAGAAAAGCAGATAATAATAGAGACTTTACAAAATCAGGCAAAGTATAAAGTGAGTGATAGGATTAGACATTTTGTACACTGTTGAGTTTGAATATATAATCTTAAGAAGAAACAAATATGCAGTGACCATTAGGATTGACATTTGAGAGCATTAGGAAACCTGGACATGGATGCTTTTAGTAATCCATGTTCACTTTCATTTTAGGCTTTGGTACAATCATAAGTGTGACCTTTGCATTTTTTGTCCAGAATATTACTGTCATAGAATGTATATGTGGATCAGATGACATGAGCATTTCTTCAAGCATTTCTGGAAGTAATGTTTTCAAGACCTATAAATTACTATTGGGGGTACAAAGAGGTGTACCCTGTGTCCATGAATATAGACATAATGCATGAATAGACCACATTTTGAATAAATAATTTAACTGTTCCCACTTTAAATAATGGATTGAATTAATATATGAAATATTATAAGAAATCTTGTATTGATATAATATCATTCATTCCAACCAGTAATACATCTATATTTAATATTAGGGTTATGATTATCATGAAAGGTGTGTGAGTATTGCTTCAAAAGTGATCATAGAAATCTAAATTAATGTGTTTGGAAAGAAGTCTCATAAAAAGACCAGTCAAGAAACATGGAGGAATACATGTGATCTGAACAAGAAAATGATTGAAAGTGAAACAAATGCCTATAAACTTGCGAACTTGTGGATGAAATATATATCCCATGATGTGAATAAATTGAAGAAATAGTAATGTACCAGTGTTGAATAAAATGAACATCCAAATACATATCATGTCCCATAGGAATCTACTTGCGTTGATGTTAAACTAGGTCAGTTACTGTAGAAATATTAGGATTTGTATGCACCATTCACTAAAGTTAGTTTTCAGTACTAAGAAACAAATATGTATATCAGGAGAATGAATATTTTGAGAAAACTCTTGAGAAAATTTGATTATAAATCCACATACTTGAATATGAATGAGTTAAGGGAGTGTATAATAAGACACATATTTCATATTTTTAAAAATCTGGAGAATATATATATATATATATATATATATATATATATATACATACAAACACACAAACACACACAGACATTAAAAATAGCATAATATATGCTATATGAAATTCACCATGAAATTTATATCATCCAGAGATCCAAAAATATTTATTTTATTTAACATGGATTTATGTATAATGTTGTTCAACTAGGAAGCTCACGCAAAAGTTGAATTTTCAGTTCTAAAGCGTTTAGGAGGAGTGATCTCTTCAAATTTGTATCTGCCAAGTCAGCCACTTCACAAAAATGTACGTGTGGTATCAGGTAAGATTCTATAATTGCATGTAAAAATACATGTGCTGAATAGACTACAGAGACAGGGAAACAGGAATCCACATATTTGTTAACTTTAAAAAACATGGAGAAATATTTTAACAAATAATTGACTAGATTTATAACTCCTACCCTAAATAATGCAAAAGGCAATTTCACTATACACCATGCCTTCTCTGAACTGCTTGTATTTCTATTTTTTTTTTTTTTGGTTTATTTTTCTCCATTTTATTAGGATTAGTTGTCAGAGTCTAGTAGGGTAAGTGTTAGTGTGAGGTATTCAGTATTTTGAAAGGAAAATTGGAAAATGAATCCAATGTGTATGTAAATATGTGGTACACAAAAATCTTCCCACTCTCATCCAGAACAATGCCTTGACATTACAATCACACAGAGTAAGACACAATTAGAAGAGAAGAGTTAGAAAATCTGTGAATAAATATCTGAAATGGAATATGCTCAGGAGTTCCCAACCTTGGAGTAGGTAGAGGAGATTCCAAAAGTAAGGGACAGTGTAATCATTCCAAAAACATGGAGCTCTGCTGGCGTAAATACTTCTTGAGAAACTGCCTCTGAGGGTGGGCACTTGAAATATATGTTGTTGTCGGGAGCTTCAGCTTCGTTTGTAGTGAGACCATCAAATCAGCGTCTTCATCTACGTGACCTGGAGGACATGGTTTCTTATTTTCCCTGAACATGAGTCAGCAGTGCTGAATACTCTCTTTGTAGGTAAACTGTGGACACGAGGGGCTAAGTGTATCCACATGGGCCTGTGAAGCTATTTGGTCATTCTCCACTTTTCGTGGTGTTTCTTGCTGCTGTACTGGGATTTTGGTATTTGCTTCACGAAATACAAAGAATTCAACTGTTACTCTGTGCGTGAGGGGTTTCTATCACGTGTGGTGGGTCAGGGTCTGCAGGAGAATGCACCTAACAGGCTTATATCCCACATAGTTGCCCCCTTGACCATAGCAACCTGATTCTAAATATTTCCCTAAAACCTCTGCATATAACAAGATGCCTTTACATTGAAGGGACTGCTGGCTGCACCACATCAGTCACAAGCCATTTGGAAGCCAAAGGCAGATCCACATGACCACACCGCAGATGTTTTATCACACACCTGCCCACCAATGCTCTAGGCCCACTCCTCAGCAGGCTCCAACTTCCTGGCATCACTGTTCTGCACAATTTTTATGAAAACCAGTCAATCAAGGCACTGACTGTTATTCTTATGATCGGCCACAGGATATCCAAAGAATCTCCAGTGCCAACTTGTCATGGGAATTTTAAAAATTTCATGATATATTGACCTAGCCATTTTTCAAGGATGAAGTTGGAGGCATTCTGGAACTATTAAATGGTGAGGAAGCTCATTTCAATGAAATATCTGGAGATCTCTCACAGGAAAGACTTCCCAAAGAGTGGCCAAAAGGTCACATGAATCCAGGAACATTGAGGTCTACAATGTGAGGTCCATGTGTGTTTTGACTCTCAACAATGGTTGCCAAGTTTTTCAAACAAAATCATGTGATATCCTGGCTGAGATTTCCAGTGCTCTGTGAATAACTACCCTGGGCCTAGATCTCAGTTTCCAAGGGCGACTCTCATGCGTGGCCTCCTAAAATTCCAACACTATTCATGGCAATACTTCTCTGAGTTCAGTAAGAGAACTCAGTCTTTATGCAGAATCCCACCAAAGTTCAAGCCAAGGTGGACCATGTAATCTCTACTAACCGCCACAAAAATGACTACAATTAAAACCAAAACACTCCCACATGGCCCTCATTTTCTTCCATACAGACACTCATCATAACCTCTGGCTGGAGGTTTCCGTGAGGGGTGCAGCCCAAGACAGTGTCCAAAATAAGCTTCCTTGCCCCTCATTTGCCTAAAGTCAGGGTGGCCTGGACACCCTTCCTGTGAACTAAGAGTGATCAAATAGGCCTGCCGTTTATTTTGCTCTGCTTCTTAAATTTGAGGCCTACTGATGGTGGGATTTAGATTCTTCATGTGAATTGGAGTCATGAGAAAACCCATTCACCTATTGGCTAGAATCTTCAGGGCTTTGAAGAACTTATTTGACCCAAAGGAGGCCTATTCTCACTTAATGGAGGTCAGGAACCTTACCAAGGAAGGAGAGAGACTTCATCCACAATGATTGCTCTTTTGGACATTTTGCTTTTGGATGCATACATGGGATCTCTCTTTAGATCCATCAGGTGCAGAGAATCTAAGCCACAGAATTACACAAGGCCAAGAGGCTGATTAAGACATATCCCTTTCCAAAGCAATTAAGCAAAGAGCCACAGTTGATGCCCCTTCATTTGCAGTTGAAAACTTTTCTTCAGGCTTCAAAAAGGGTGGCCTGAGGCAAAGACTTTCCTGACATTCAGGGCAACAGAACATTAGGTAAGGAAAAGGCCCAAAGCATGGTTTCTCCACTGAGTCTTTACTGGTCACACTGATATCTGAGTTTTCTGAGATGCTCGCCATGCCCTTCATTTAACCAATACATGGCCGTGTCACAGAGCTTGGAGTTGGTACATATCTTGGACACAAAACCATGAGCCTATTCTGGAGAGTGGCCAGAATTCAGGAAGCAAACAGTAACTTAGGAAGATAGCAGGTGTTACCGATCCATAAGGCAAGCCGCAGTCCATTCATAAATTGGGAAGGATGAATGCTGGGAAGCTTTCTACTAGACAAGACTCATCCATTGATGCATTCTCTTTGCTAATGTCTACAACCACTGACACAGTGAGATACACAGACATAGAAACACTCGCCTTTTCATACGACTTTCTGGAAACACTCCACTCCAAACCAAACAAACAGCCTTTCAGACATATTCTCAGAGCATGAGAAAAAAACCACAAACCCACACCCCCAGCCAGATAAGCAACTCCTTCCTCCAAGTAGGTTTGTGACTATCCGGAGTGTCCTCTGATTGATAGGCCATACTATGTTCCCCCGAAATGGCCTCTCCTATCTCACATCTGGTGTCCATGGCCAATTCTGTGAAGTTGTCAGGAGCCAGCAGTTAGCCACTGCCTTTTTTCTCAGGAAAGGCCCCTCTTAAGAGCTTTCCTGTCATTTGTCCATTCTCACATCAGTAGATACCAAGAAAGACTGACTCTGTCCTTGTTATATCAAACAAGTGAGACCACTAGGTCTGGGACTGAGACAGGCTCTAGGTGCCTGGCTTCCTGGATCCCAAGTTCAGAAAGTGCCATCAACAAAAAAGTGAGGTGAGGTAACTTCTTTCAGGAACTGAATGAGGTTACTGCCTTGGAAACCAGTTTGTCCTAACACATGCATCCAAGTGTCCCATGACATGTAGGCTGACCGTATTTCTGTGACACTTTCACAAGTTAGAATGGTATATCAACCATAGGCACCTGGGAACAGCTCTCCACACAGGCCTCATTTGGTCCATCTTCTCTAGATTAAGAAGAGAGAGGCTGATTCAGACAAAAGCTTTCATCCTGACCAGGTTGTTTGGCATGGAAGATGACTTTTGATCTCTCAGGACCTTCATACCTGCCTACATCTTCTCCAGGGATCAATTCTGCATGGACCTTTGAGGTTCTCAGCAGGTGGACAATCCCCTACTTTCCTGTATTGTAAGACCAACTCTGTCCCTGCTCTTTTGTAAATGTAGATTGAGGGAACAGTTTATGGTTAGGGTTAATTACATGTTTGTTTTGGGTTAGGAATCATTTTGCTGGATGAATAATGGTATTGGGAATCTGTGATATATATAAGAACATAGAGTTGAAAAATATGTATGAAAACAGAAAAGTAGTAAGATTTAATGTCCATATTGGCATTGGGCCTTTGATTTGGATACTTAGCTTTGAATTACGTTCTGCAGTGATGTCTCAGATAAATTGATTATCAATGACATAGGACCTTGTACCTTGGATGATAGATTGTAGAAAAGAACATCCACTCAAACAGGGATAGTCCATAGGATTAGGAAGATAGTTGGTAGGTTTTGCAAGAAGTGTGAGTACAGGATATGGACCAAAAGTTCTTTATCAATAGGGTTTCGGTAATAGAATGAATGTCAATGTCAGCACATGTGAAGAGTCAGTCACATAGGTAAACTGGGGAAAATATGTAGGAAAGGAAACATCAATAGAGACAGTAGGAAATCAGGCAAAGTATAAAGTGAGTGATAGGATTAGACATTTTAACAGGGTTGATGTTGACTATATAATCTTCGAAGAAACAAATATGTATTCACCAATAGGATGGACATTTGAGAGAATTAGGCAACCTAGACATCAATGTTTTTAGTAATCCATGCTCCCATTCAATTTAGGCTTTTGTACAAACATATGTGTGATCTTTGCATTTTGTATCCAAAATAGTACTGTGATAAAATGTATACGTAGATCAGGTGACATAAGTATTTTTTCCACCATTTCAGGGAGCAATATTTTGAAGATGTATAAATTAGTATTGCGGGTACAAAGAGGTGTACCCTGTGTCTATGAATATAGAGATAATGCACGAATAGATGATACTGTGAATAAATAATATAACTGATTCCACTTTAAATAATGGATTAAATTGATATCTTAAAATATATAAGAAATCTTATATTGATACACAGTCATTCATTCCTATCAGTTACACATCTAATGGTAATATGAGGGTTATGGTTTGTCATTAAGGGTGTGTGAGTTTTGCTTCAAAAGTAATTATGGAAATCAAAAATAATGTGTTTGTAAAGAAGTCTCATGAAGAGACTAGTCAAGAAACATGGAGGAATATATGTGTTCTGAAGCAGGAAGTGATTGAAAGTGAAACAAATTGATATAAATTAGCGAACTTGTGGATGGAATATATATCCCATGATGTGCATAAACTGAAGAAATAGTAATGTACCAGTGTTGAATACAAATGAACGTCAAAATACATATCATGTCCCATAGGAATCTACTTGCATTGATGTTAAACTTGTTCAGTAACTGTAGAAATATTAGGATTTGTATGCATCATTCACTGAAGTTAGTTTTCAGTACTAGGAAACAAATATGTATTTCAGGTGGATGAATATTTCTGAGAATAATCTTGTGAAAAGTTGATAATAAATCCACATACATGAACATGAATAAATTTTGGGAGTGTATAATAAGACACATATATTTCATATTTTCAAAAATCTGGAGAGAGTGTATATAGATATAGATATAGAAATAGATATAGATATAGATATAGATATAGATATATATAGATATATAGATATATAGATATATATATATAGATACATATATATACATATGCCTATATATATACACACACACACACTCACACAGACATTAAAAAGTAGCAATATATATGCCAATCGGAATTTATTATGAAATATATATAATCCACACATCCCAAAATATACTTTTTACTTAACATGGATTTATATATAATTTTGTTCAGCTAGAAAGGTCACCAATAGTTTGAATTTTCAGTTCCAACAGCATTAAGAGGAGTGATCTCTTCTCACAATTTGCATCTGCCAAGTCAGCAACCTCTCAAGTATATACATGTGATACCAGGTAGGATTCTATATGTGCATATAAAAACACATGTGCTGAATAGGCCACAGAGAAAGGGAGAGAGGAATTCACATATTTGTTAACTTTAAAAACACATGGAGAACTGTTTTAATTAAAAATTGAGTAGATTTATAATTCCTACCCTATATAATGCAAAAGGCAAGTCCAATTATACAACATGACTCCTCTGAACTGCTTGTATTTCTATTCTGTTTTGGTTATTATTCTCCATCATGTTAGGATTAGTAGTCAGAGTCTAGTGGGGTATGTGTTAGTGTCCAAAATAAGCTCTCTTACCCCTCATTTGCCTAAAGTCATAGGGGCCTGGACACCCTGCATTTGAACCAGGAGTGATAAAATAGGACTGCAGTTAATACTGCTCTGCTTCTCCATTTTGAAGCCTACTGCCTGTCAGGTATAGATTCTTTATGTGATTTGGAATAATGAGAAAACCCAAGCACTTCTTTAGGGCTTTGAAGATTTCATTTGAACCAAATGATCCCTATTCTCACTTGATGTAGGTCAGGAACATAACAAAGGAAGGCAAGACACTTCATCCACCATAACTGATCTTTTTGCCATTTTGGTTTGGATGCACACATGGGATCTTTCTTTAGATCCATCAGGTGCTGAGAATCTAAGCCACAACCTCACACAGGTCCAAGAGGCTGATTAAGACACATCCATTTCCAAAGAAATTAAGCAAAGAGCCACAGGTGATGACCATTCATTTTCATTTGAAAACTGTTTTCTTCAGGCTTCACAAAGGGGTGGCCTGAGGCAAAGACCTTCCTGACATTCAGGGCAACAGAAACATAGGTAAGAGAATGGCCCAAAGCAGGGTTTCTCCACTGAGAATTTCCTGGTCACACTGATATCTGAGTTTTCTGAGATGCTCGCCATTCCTTACCGCTATCCAGTACATGGCCATGTAACAGAGCTTGGAGGTGGTACATATCTTGGACGCAAAAATATGAGCCTATTCTGCAGAGTTGCCAGAATTCAGGAAGAAAACAGGAACTTAGGAAGATAGTAGGTGTTGTCCCTCCATAAGGCAAGCTGCAGTTCATTCATAAATTGGGCAGGATGAATGCTGGGAAGCTTTCTACAAGACAGGACATATCCATTGATGCATTCTCTTTTCTAATGTCTACAACCACGGACACAGTGGGATACACAGGCATAGAATCACTCACCTTGTCAAAAGACTTACTAGAAACAGTCCATTCCAAATCAAACAAACTGTCTTTCCTACCTATTCTCAGAACATGAGACAAAACCACAAACTGACAATCACACTCACAAAGGCATCTCCTTCCCGCAAGTATGTCTCTGACTATCTGGAGTGTCCTCTGTCTGTTGGGCCGTATTATGTTCCAATGAAATGTCCTGTCCTGTCTCAGATCTGTCTCCTTTGCAAACTCTGTGAAGTTCTCAGGAGCCAGTGGTGAGCCACTACCTGCTTTCTCAGGAAAGGCCCCTCTTCAGATCTGTCCTGGCATTTGGCAATCCTCACATCAGTAGATACCAAGAAATACTGACTCTGTCCTTGGTACATCCAAACAAGTGAGCCCACTGGGATTGGGACTGGGACTGGCTCTGGCAGCCTGGCATCTTGGATCCCAAGTTCAGAGAGTTACATCACCAAGGAAGTGAGGTAGGTCACTTTCTTCAGGAAATGTATGAGGTCACTACCTTGGCAATCACTTTGTTTTAACATTTGCTTCCAAGGGTCCCATGAGATAGAGGCTGCCCCTACTTTCGGTGACAATTTCACAAGATAGAATGGTATAACAAACATAGGCGCCTGGGAACATCTCCCCACACAGGACTGGTTTAGTCCATCTTCTCTACATTTAGATAGAGAGACTGATTCAGACACATCCCTTCATCCTGACAAGGGGGTTTGCCATGCAAGATGACTTTTGCTCTCTCAACTCCTTCATAGCTGCCGACGTCTTCTTCAGGGATCATTTCTGCATGGACCTTTGAGGATCTCAGCAGGTTTAAGAACCCCTACATTCCTGTATTGTAAAAGCAACTCTGTCCCTGCTCTTCTGTAAAGTTTGATTCAGGGAAGAGTGTATGGTTACGGTTAATAAAAGTTCAATTTGGGTTAAGAAACATTCTACGGCATGAATAATGGTATTGGGAACCCGTAATATTTACAAGAATGTAAAAGTGAAATATAAGAATGAAAACAGAAATATAGGTAAGATTTGAAGCCCAGAAGGGCATTGCGCCCTTGATTGGGATACTTAGCTTTGAATTATGTTCTGCAGAAATGTCTCAGATAAATCGATGTTCAATGGCATAGGACTTTGTACCTTGAATGATGGAATGTCAAAGAGAACTTCTAGTCAAAAAGGGATAGTCGGTATTATTAGAAAGATAGTCTGTAGGTTTAGAACTAAGAGTGAGTATAGGATTTGGACCAAAAGTTCTTTTGCAATAGGGTTTCTGGTAGAGATTGAATGTAAATGTGAGCACATGTGAAGAGTCAGTCACAATGATAATCTGGGGAAAATATGTAGGAAAGCAGATATCAATAGAGACATTAGGAAATCAGGCAAATGAAAAAGTGAGTGATAAGATTAGACATTTTCAACAGGCTTGAGGTCGAATATATAATCTTAGGAAGAAACAAATATGTAGTCAAGAATAGGATTCACATTTGAGAGCATTAGGCAAACTGGACATGGAAGTTTTTAGTAATCCATGTTCACTTTCCATTTAGGTTTGGTAAAATCATAAGTGTCACCTTTGCGTTTTGTGTCCAGAATATTACTGTGATAAAATGTATATGTAAATCAGGTGACATGTGCATTTCTTCCACCATTTCTGGGAGCAATATTTTGAAGACGTATAAATTAGTATTGGGGGTACAAAGAGGTGTATCCTGTGTCTATGAATATAGAGATAATGCATGAAAAGACCATACTGTGAATAAATAATATAACTGGTTCCACTTTAAATAATGGATTTAATTGATATCTGAAACTAAGTAAGAAATCTTATATTGATATACAATCATTCATTCCAGCTAGTTGTACATCTAATGGTAATATTAGGGTTTGGTTTATCATGACGGGTGTGTGAGTTTTGCTTCAAATGTGATAATGGAAATCGAAAATAATGAGTTTGGAAAGAAGTCTCATGAAAAGAGCAGTCAAGAAACATAGAGAAATACATGTGTTCTGAAGCAGGAAGTGACTGAAAGTGAAACAAATGCGTATAAATTAGCGAACTTGTGGATGAAATATATATCCTATGATGTGCATAAACTGAAGAAATAGTAATGTTCCAGTGTTGAATAAAAATGAATGTCAAAATACACATCATGTCCCATAGGAATCTACTAGCCTTGATATTAAACTGGGTCAGTTACTATAGAAATATTAGATTTTTTTTTGGTGTTATAATAGAATTTATTTTACCACTAGCATGCCACAGAATGTTGAGGAAAGAGCAATGGATTTTTAGTTATCGCACTAATAATCTAACATTTAATGACTCTTTTGGATAGTATAGAAATTACATAAGGCTATGTAACATATTTTTTTTAATTTAACATTCATAAAAGCTTGGAGTTTTGGTAATATTTCTACTTTTTTATTTTTAATTTTTTCAGTTGTGATTGACCTTCATTTTGTTTATTTGTATGTGGTGCTTAGAATAGAACCCAGTGTCCCACACATGCTAGAAAAGCATATTACCACTGAACCACAAACCCAGCCCCTCCACTTTTATCTTTACATCGAACATGCCTCTCCCTCATCTTTACTTACTTTCTTCCTCATTTTCCCCCTTCTCTCTCTTGCTTTTTCGTTTTCCTTTCATATCTGTTTTTCTCTCATGTCATTACAAACAGTAGTATGCTATGAAATTTAAATTTAAGACTGTTTTTTATAGTCATTGTTCTTTTCTTGAGAAAATTTAATAATTATAATCACCTGATAGATATATTAAAATAAATTTTTATACATATGTATCTATATTCATGCATATGCATTAAATATTATGTATATATATATACATACATATACATTTAAAAGTACTTTGATTAGCCTGTTAAAAATAATATAGACCAAAACTTTCTTAATTCTCAAGCCTTCCAGAATTAACATCTTACAGTGAAAATCAAATAAACATATTTAAATAAACAGGTATCATTCTTTTTATCAATACTGATAATTTAAGGTTTTATATCACATTAAGCTATAATACGGCATATTAAATCTTATGAATTAGAAAAAGTTTTTTGAATAACCTATTATTTAAGGACCATATGCACTGACATTTTAAAGGCTTTCTTGTGATTTCAATTTCTATCAATTGTGTATTAATTGCCAAATGCTTATTTTAGTACTTTTCATATTCATAATTGATATAAAGTCAATTGTTTAATTCTTCTTGTAAGTAATTACTTATTACATTAGGGACATTATTAATAATTCTAAATCTGTATAAGAAAATAGTACAAAGATATTTTCATGCAAAATTAAGAATAATTGTGTGCTCTAAATGTCTGATTGTTGATACATATAACAAAGAGCTTTTGATGAGTCTCTTTCCCAGTAAAACATAAAATGCAAAGATATTGTTGGGTATATATGTGCAAATAAAGATAAAGAAAATACACATTATCAGCTAGAAATTATTAAATAAAAGGTGAAAACAACAATCCAACACATTGTACGAATTTGTCAGATGAGGTAGTATTCTGGAAGAATAGCCTAAGACTAGACCTGGTCCATGACAAAATATTCACGAAAAAAATGAAATATGAAAAATATAGAAAATGCTATGAATTTTTCATGAAGGTAGGTGAATTATCCTTTAATCTCAATTTATGTGCATTTTCAAAAGCCAATTTCCTGGTAAAATAAATTTGTGATAGTTACAACTAAACGAAACAAAGTTTCTGCTTAGCAAAATGAATGCATCTCAACCCATTTTTAGCTGATTTCTTCCCACTCAATTTTAAACCGTTATTTATTTATTTATTTCCATTGGTTGTTCCAAACATTACAAAGCTCATGATATATCATCTTTGATACATTTGACTCAAATGGGTTATGAACTC
Source organism: Callospermophilus lateralis (assembly GCF_048772815.1). NCBI lineage: Eukaryota > Metazoa > Chordata > Mammalia > Rodentia > Sciuridae > Callospermophilus > Callospermophilus lateralis. Next base: position 490,987 of record NW_027510789.1, read on the forward strand.
CCATTTTTTCCACAAATATGAATTTCAGAATCACATTGGTTACACATTCACATTTTTGAATAATAGCATATTAGTGACTGTTGTATTCTGCGACCTTTCCTATCCCCCACTATCCCCCCTCCCCTCCCCTCCCATCTTCCCTCTCTACCTCATCTGCTGTTGTTCAATTCTCTCCATTGTTTCCCCCCCATTTCCCCTCAAATCCTCTTATATGTAATTTTGTGTAACATTGAGGGTCTCCTACTATTTCCATATGCTTTCCCTTCTCTCTCCCTTTCTCTCCCCCAACTCGTCTTTGTTTAATGATAAACTTTTCCTCATGCTCTTCCTCGATGTTCTGTTCTTAGTTGCTCTTTTAATATCAAAGAAGACATTTGGCATTTGTTTTTTTAAGGATTGGCTAGCTTCGCCTAGCATAATCTGCTCTAATGACATCCATTTCCATGCAAATTCTATGATTTTGTCATTTTTTAATGAAGAGTAATACTCCATTTTGTATAAAAGCCACATTTTTTTATCCATTCATTTATTGAAGGGCATCTAGGTTGGTTCCACAGTCTAGCTATTGTGAATTGTGCAGCTATGATCATTGATGTGGCAGTATCTCTACAGTACGCTCTTTTAAGATCCTCAGGAAATAGTCCGAGAAGGGTGATAGCTGGGTCAAATGGTGGATCCATTCCCAGCTTTCCCAGGTATCACCATAGTACTTTCCAAATTGGCCTCACCAATTTGCAGTCCCACCAGCAGTGTACAAGTGTACCCTTTTCCCCACATTCTCACCAACACTTATTTTGTTTGACTTCATAATGGCTGCCGATCTTACTGGAGTGAGATGGTATCATAGGGTGGTTTTGATTTGCATTTCTCTGACTGCTAGAGATAGTGAGCATTTTTTCATGTACTTGTTCATTGATTGAATGTCCTCCTCTGTGAAGTGTCTGTTCAGGTCCTTGGCCCATTTGTTGATTGGGTTATTTGTTATCTTATTGTTTAATTTTTTTGAGTTCTTTGTATATTCTGGATATTAGGGCTCTATCTGAAGTGTGAGGGGTAAAAATTTGTTCCCAGGATGTAGGCTCTCTATTTACCTCTCTTATTGTTTCTCTTGCTGAGAAAAAAAATTAGTTTAAGTGAGTCCCATTTGTTTATTCTTGTTATTAACTCTTTGGCTATGGGCATCCTATTAAAGAATGTGGAGCCCGACCCCACAGTATGTAGATCGTAGCCAACTTTTTCTTCTATTAGACGCAGTGTCTCTGATTTGATATCTAGCTCCTGGATCCATTTTGAGTTAACTTTTGTGCATGGTGAGAGAAAGGGATTCAGTTTCATTTTGTTGCATATGGATTTCCAATTTTCCCACCACCATTTGTTGAAGATGCTATCTTTCCTCCATTGCATGTTTTTAGCCCTTTTATCAAATATAAGAAAGTTGTAATTTTGTGGATTGGTTTCGGTGTCCTCTATTCTATACCATTGGTCCAGCTGCCTGTTTTGGTACCAGTACCACGATGTTTTTATTACTATTGCTTTGTAGTACAGTTTGAACTCTTGTATCGCTATACCTCCAGATTCACACTTCCTGCTTAGAATTGCTTTTGGTATTCAGGGTCTTTTGTTTTTCCATATGAATTTCATGATTGCTTTATCATTTCTACAATAAATGCCGTTGGGATTTTTATTGGCACCGATTTAAACCTGTAGAGAACTTTGGGTAATATCAACATTTTGATGATGTTAGTTCTGCCTATCCATGAACAAAGTACATTTTTCCATCTTCTAAGATCTTTTTCTATCTCTCTCTTTAGGGTTCTGTAGTTTTCATTATATACATCTTTCACCTCTTTCGTTAGGATGATTCTCAAGTATCTTATATTCTTTGTGGATATAGTGAATGGAGTGGTTTTCCTCATTTCCATTTCAGAAGTTTTTCTGCTGATATACAGGAATGCCTTTGATTAATGCGTGTTGACTTTATATCTTGCCACTTTGCTGAATTCATTTATTAACTCTAGCAGTTGTTTGTAGACCCTTTTGAGTCTGTTAAATATATTATCATGTCATCTGCAAATAGCGATAATTTAATTCTTCTTTTCCTATTTTCATGTCTTTAATTTCTTTTGTCTGTCTAATTGCTCTGGCTAGTATTTCAAGAACTAAATCGAATAGAAGTGGTGATAGAGGGCATCCCTGTCTTGTTCCAGATTTTAGAGGGAATGCCTTCAGTTTTTCTCCATTTACGATGATGCTAGCCTGAGGTTTAGCATATATAGCTTTTACAATGTTGAGGTAAGTTCCTGTTATGCCTAGTTTTTCTAGTGTTTTGAACATAAAGGGAGGCTGAACTTTGTCGAATGTTTTTTCTGCATCTATCAAGATGATCATATGGTTCTTGTCTTTAAGTCTATTGATGTGGTGAATAGCATTTATGGATTTCCGTATATTGAACTAGCCTTGCATCCCTGGGATGAATCCTACTTGATCATGGTGCACAATTTTTTGATATGCTTTTGTATTACATTCACCAGGATTTTATTGAGAATTTTTGCATTCTAGTTTATTAGAGATATTGGTCTGTAGTTTTCTTTCTTTGAAGTGTTTTTGTCTGGTTTCGGGATCAGGGTGATTTTGGCCTCATAGAATGAATTTGAAAGAGCACCTTCATTTTCTATTTCTTGAAATAGCTTGAAAAGTATTGGTATTAATTCTTCTTTTAAGGTTTTGTAGAGCTCCGTTCTATACCCATCCGCTCCAGGGCTTTTTTTGGTTCGTAGTCTTTTGATGGCTTCTTGTATTTCTTCCTTTGTTATTGGTCTGTTTAAATTGTGTGTGTCTTCCTGACTCAATCTTGGAACATCGTATGACTTAAGAAATTTATTGATATCTTCACTATCTTCTATTTCATTTGAATATAGGGTTTCAAAATACTTTCTAATTATCTTCTGTATTTCTGTAGTGTCTGTTGTGATAATGCCTTTTTCATGCCGTATGTTAGTAATTTGAGTTCTCATTCTTCTTCTCTTTGTTAGCATGGCTAAGGGCCTGTCGATCTTATTTATGTTTTCAAAGAACCAACTTTTAGTTTTATCAATTTTTTCAATGTTTTTTTTGTTTCAATTTCGTTGATTTCTGCTCTAATTTTAATTATTTCTTGTCTTCTACTACATTTGCTGTTGTTTTTCTTTTCTTTTTCTAGGTTTTTGAGGTGTAGTGTGAGTTCATTTATTTTATTTTATTTTATTTTTTTGAGGAAAGAACTCCAAGAAATGAATTTCCCTCTTAAAACTGCTTTCATTGTGTCCCATAGATTCCAGTATGTTGTGTCTGTATTGTCATTTGTCTATAAGAATTTTTTATATCCTCCTCTATGTCTTCTGTAACCCATTGATCATTCAGTAGAATATTGTTCATTTTTCCATATGATGTAGGATTTTTCCTTCCTTCTTTTATCATTTATTTCCAGTTTCATTCCAATATGATCAGATATGGTGCATGGTATTATCTCCAAGCCTTTATATTTACTAAGGGTTGCCCTATGGCATAATATATGAACTATCTTTGAGTAGGATCCTTGTGCTGCTGAGAAGAACGTGTATCCACTTGAGGATGGTTGATATATTCTATATATGTTGGTTAAGCCTAGGTTATTTATTGTGCTGTTGAATTCCATAGTTTCTTTATTCAGTTTTTGTCTAGAGGATCTTTCTAATGGCGAGATCAGTGTGTTGAAGTCACCCGTAGTTATTGTGTTGTAATCTATTTGACTCTTGAACTTGAGGAGAGTTTGTTTCATGAGCGTTGCAGCTCAATTGTTTGGTGCATACAAATTGATAATTGTTATGTCTTGTTGGTTGATGGTTCCTTTTAACAGTACATAGTGTCCTTCGTTATCCCTTTTTATTAGCGTAGGTTTGAAATTGATTTTATTTGATATGAGTATGGCTACTCCTGCTTGCTTCCGAGGGCCATGTGAGTGGTATGATTTATCCCAACCTTTTACTTTCAGCCTGTGTATGTCTTTACCTATCATATGAGTCTCCTGAAGGCAGCAGACTGTAGGATTTGTTTTTTTTGATTCAGGTTACTAACCTATGTCTCTTGATTGGTGAGTTTATGCCATTAACATTTAAGGTTACAATTGAAATATGATTTTTACTTTCATTCATGTTTATTTATTTATTTATTTTTAGTTTGGCTAGTTTTTACTTTTTGGTTATTTTCCTCCCCCTTTACTGAGATACCTCCTGCTGTTAGTTTGGGGCACTATTTTTCAATTCCTCTTCTTCTATTATTTTGCTCAAATGCTTTGCAGTGCTGGTGTTCTTTCTTCAAATTCTTTTAGCTTTTGTTTATCGTGAAAGACACTAATTTCATTGTCAAATCCCAAACTTAATTTTGATGGATACAGTACTCTTGGTTGGAATCCATTATTTTTCAGCGTTTGAAATACATTGTTCCAGGATCTACTCGTTTTCAAAGTTTGTGATGAAAAATCAGTCGTTAACCTAATTGGTTTACCCCAGAATGTAATCTGCCTCATTTCTCTTTTAGCTTTTAATATTCTCTCCTTGTTCTGTATGTTAGCTATCTTGATAATTCTATGTCTTGGAGTTGGTCTATTATGGTTTTGAATGTTTGAGGTCATGTAGGCTTCAAGGATTTGGCAATCCATTCCATCTTTTATCTCTGGGAAATTTTCTAGAATTATTTCATTTAATATGTTGTCCATTCCTTTGGTTTGAATCTCTATGCCTTCTTCTATCCTGATGACTCTCAAATATGTTTTTTTATGACATCCCATATCTCTTAAATAGATTGCTCATGGGATATAAGCATCTTTTCTGTGTTGACTATATTCTATTCAAGTTGATAAACTTTGTCTTCATTATCTGATCTTCTGACTTCTACTTAATCTAGTCTATTTACAATATTCTCGTTTGAGTTTTTAATGTGGTTTATATTTTTCTGCATTCCTAGGATTACTGTTTGATTTTTTTAAGAACTCTGTCTTTTGGTAAAGCTTGTTCTTTGCCATTTGAATTTGTTTGTTTAATTTATTTTCAAAATATTCTTTTATTGCTTGGACTTGCTGCCTCATATCTTCTCTAATATTTCTTTCCATCTGAGTTAGGGATGCATTGAGTTTTTTCCCTATCCCTGTTTCTGATGATTCTAGGTCCTTCTGTAGAATTAAGTTGTCCGGCATTATTTGTACACCTTTTTCCCTTGTTTTTTCATGAAGTTCACATTACTTTCCAGCTCCGTTTGATTGCTGTGTTTCTGCTCTCTTCTATATATTTGTTTTGGTTTTATATATCTCTATTGTAGCTCCTTTGTGTTGGTAGACTGTGCATGCTAAAGTGGATTCCACTGGGAAGGAATTCCGACAGCCGAGCTCCAGTGATGTCACCTCTCTGCTATGGTGGGCCCCAGGCTCTTTGCCCGGGTGTTCGCATGGGGGTGTGGGACTGTACTGTCTCTGTTTGTTTTCAGCTCCTGGTCGCGGGTGTGCAGGCGGTCACAAGCTGTCCAGTCACGCAGTCAGCGGGTGGGCTGTCACCGGCGGTTGTGCCATCTCTAGCCACCCATTAGGGCGGGCATATGGCAGGTGATTGGTCGCTGGTGGGCAGGCGGTCTCCAGCCGTCCAGTCGCACCTGCAGCGGGCCGGCTGTTGCCGGCGGGCGAGCGTTCTCCAGGCGCCCAGTCACGCGGGCCTGGCCTCTAGTCCCCTGGTTTCTCCTGCTAGTCTTGGTTTCTCCTGCTACACCAGTTTTCCCCTGAGTAATGCCCTCGGCAGCTCAAACTGTACTCTGGCCTGCCGTTTCTTGGGTGTGGATTGTGTCTATTGGGAACCCCAGCACTCTATTGTTTTTTTTTTTTCCGTTTGCCCCTTCCCCATCGCTGGCTAGACAGATTTTGTTTTCACCACTGATGGGAGGGGGAGTTGAAGGTCAGGTGCCTCTAGTTTCCCCCCCCATCTTTATTCAGGCTCTCTCTGATAATCCCTCTCCTGGAAAGCTTAGGAAAGATTTTATGCAAATATCCTACTGTATGGGAGATGAGCGGAAAACACACAACTGTTTTATTGTTGCAATCTGTCGGAGAGTGGCGGTGGTTACTTCAGCTCTCCAAGATGGTTGCCGTTGGTTTCCTTGATGGAGTTTCCATTGTGGGGGATAGAACTGTAGCGCTTCCTTCCCTGACTGAGATCCCGAACTCCGCCTGGGGCTCAGTGGGGGGTCAGCCGGCAGGATTCCACAGAATCAGCAGCAACGTTTCTCCCTGGATGCTAGTCGCTTCTCGGTGGTGCCCCGACGTAGGTAGCCACGGGGCGGGCCGCACGGATCAGTAAGCCCAGATCTCCGGTTGCATATTTGGCTCGCGTTTGAGACTCAATTACCGGACCTCGTTGGTGGAAATCATTCTTTTAGGTTTCGGTGCACACCCATTTTTCTGTAAGATCCTAACAAGATAGTCTTTTGTCATTCTAACTCGTTATTCACCTGCAATGTGGCGTGGTTCACTGGGTGTGATGCACTCTATTCGCGGCCAACTTGCAATGTCGAAATATTAGGTTTTGTATGCACCATTTACTGAAGATAGTTTTCAGTACTAGGCAACCAATATGTATTTCAGGTTGATGAATATTTCTGAGAATTATCTTTTGAAAAGTTGATTATAAATCCACATTCATGATATGAATGAATTTGGGGAGTGCACAATAAGGCACATATATTTCATATTTTGAAAAATCTTGAGAGGATATATATATACATATATATATATATATATATATATATATATATATACACAGAGAGACATTACAATGTAGCATTATGTATGCCAACCGAAATTTATCGTGAAATACATATCATCCAGAGATCCAAAAATATTAATCTTACTGAACATGGATTTATGTATAATGTTGTTCAAATAGGAGGCTCAGCCATAGGTTGAATTTTCAGTTTCAACAGCGTTTAGGAGGAGTGATATCTTCTCACAATTTGTATCTGCCAAGTCAGCCACCTCACAAAAATGTACGTGTGATACTAGGTAGGATTCATTATATGCATATAAAAATACATTTGCTGACTAGGCTACAGAGAAAGGGAGACATAAATTCACATGTTTGTTAACTTTAAAAACACATGGAGAACTATTTCAACAAAAAAAAATTGACTAGATTTATAACTCCTACCCTATATAATGCAAAAGGCAAGTCCAAGAATACAAACATGCCTCCTCTTAACTGCTTGTATTTCTATTCTGATTGGGTTATTATTTTCCATGATATTACGATTAGTAGTCAGAGTCTAGTAGGGTAGGGGTTAGTGTCAGGGATTCAGTATTTCAAATGGAAAATTGGAAAATGAATCCAATGTGTATGCAAATATGTGCTACACAAAAATGTTCCCACTCTCATCAAGAACTATGGCTTGACATTACTTTTGCCCCAAGTAAGACACAATTAGAGGAGAAGTGTTAGAAAATCTGTGAATACATATCTGGAATGGAATATACTCAGTAGTTCACAACACTGGAGGTGGTAGAGGAGTTCCCAAAAGTAAGGGATAGGGTAAACACTCCACAAACATGGAGCTCTGCTGGCCTAAAGACTTCTTGAAGAACTGCCTCTGAGGTTGGGCACCTGAAAAATATGTTGTTTTCTGGAGCTTTAGCTTCATTTGTAGTGAGACCATCAAAGCTGGGTCTACATCTATGTGACCTGGAGGACATGGTTTCTTATTTTCCAGTGAAGATGAGGCAGCAGTGCTGAATTTGCTCTTTGTAGGTAAACTGTGACCACTGGGGACTAAGTGTCTCCCCATGTGGACTGTGAAGCCATTTGGTCATCCTCCACTTTTGGTGGTGTTTCTTGCTGCTGCACTGGGAGTTTGCTATTTGATTCAAAAATACAAGGAGTTCTAGTGGGTCACAGTGATGGAGGGAGTTCTGTCACATGTGGTGGGTCAGTTTCTGCAGGAGAATGCACCAAACATACTTCTAGCCAACATATATTGCCCCATTGACCTTAGCAACTTGATTCTGAACATTGCCCTGAAATCTCTCAGTATTACAAGATGCCTTTATATAGAAGGGACTGCTTGCTGCACCATGTCAGTCACAAGCCATTTGGAAGCCAATGGAAGATCCACAGGCCCCACCACAGATGTTTTATCACACACCTGACCACCACGGCTCTAGGCCCACTACTCAGCAGGCTCCAACTTATTGGCATCTCTGTTCTACACGATTTTCATGAAACCGAGTCAATCAAAGCACTGTCTGGTATACTCATGATCAGCAACAGGACATCCAAAGGTCCTCCATTGCCACCTGGTCATGGGAATTTCAAAAATTTTATGGTATTTTTGTAGCCATTTTTCAATGATGATGTTGGAGGCACTGTGGGTTAAAATTCACTCCAGAACCATTAAATGTAGAGGAAGCACATTTCAATGAAAGCTTTGGAGAATTCTCACAGGCAAGGCTTCTCAAAAAGTGGCCAAATGGTCACATGAAGCCAGTCCCATTGAGGTCTACAATGAGGTCCATGTGTGTTTCGACTCTCAAATATGTCTGACAAGTCTTTCAGAATAAAATCACGTGATATCTTGGCTGTGATTCCCAGTGCTCTGTTGAAAGCCACCCTGTACATAGATCTCAGTTTTCAAGGGGGACTCTCATGCATGGCCTCTGAAAATCCCAACACAATTCATGGCAATAATTCTCTGAGTTCAGTCCCAGAACTCAGTCTCTAAGGGGAATCACACCAGAGTTCATGTAAAGGTGGACCCAGTCATCTCTTCCAAACACCAAACAAATGGCCACAATTAAAACCAAAACACTCCCACATGGCCCTCATGATCTTTCATATAGACACTCATCATAACCTCTGGCTGGATGTTTCCATGAGGGGCGAAACCCAAGACAGTCTCCAAAATAATCTCCCTTGCCCCTTAATCGCCTAAAATCAGGGATGCCTGGACACACTTCCTGTGAACTAGGAGTGATCAAATAGGCCTGCTGTTAATACTTCTCTGCTTCTCCAATTTGAGGCCTACTGACTGTGGGGTTTATTTTTTTATGTGAATTGGAGTCATTATAAAACCCAAGCAAATATCGGCTAGCTTCTGCAGGGCTTTGAAGAAATCATTTGACCCAAAGTATCCCTATTCTCACTTGATGGAGGTCAGGAACCTAAAAGAGGAAGGGGAGAGACTTCATCCACAATGACTGCTCTTTTGGCCATTTTGGTTTTGAATGCACACATGGGATCATTCTTAAGATACATCAGGTGGTGAGAATCTAAGCCATTGCCTCAAACAGGGCCAAGAGGCTGATTCAGACACATCCCTTTTCAAAGCAATTAAGCAAAGAGCCACAGGTGATGCCCATTCATTTCCATTTGAAACCTGTTTTCTTCAGGCTTCACAAAGCGGTGGCCTGAAACAAAGACCTTCCTGACATTCAGGGCAACAGAACAATAGGTAAGCAAAGCAGGGTTTCTCCACTGAGACTTTATTGGTCACACTGATATCTGAGTTTTCTGAGATGCTCGCCATTCCCTTCAGCTATCCAGTACATGGCCATGTAACAGGGTTTGGAAGTGGTACATATATTGGACACAAAACCATGAGCCTATTCTGTAGAGTGGCCAGAATTCAGGAAGAACGCACGAACTTTGGAAGATAGCGCGTGTTGCCCATCGATAAGGCAAGCCAAAATCCATTCATCAATTTGGCAGAATAAATGATGGGAAGCTTTCTACTAGACAGGACACATCAATTGATGCATTATCTTTTCTAATGTCTATAACCATGGACACAGTGGGATACACAGACATAGAAACACTCGCCTTGTCAAATGACTTACTAGAAACAGTTCACTCAAAACCAAACAAACCGCCTTTTCTATCTATTCTCAGAACATGAGGCAAATCCACAAACACACAGCGACACCCACAGAGGCACCTCTTTCCCCAAAGTAGGTCTGTGACTATCCAGAGTGTCCTCTGACTGGTGGGCCATAGTATGTTCCCCCGAAATGGCCTGTCCTGTCTCAGATTTGGTCTCTTTAACCAACTCTGTGAAGATGTCAGGAGCCACTGGTGAACCACTATCTGCTTTCTCAGGAAAGGCCCCTCTTTAGAGCTTTTCTGGCTTTTGGCCATTCTCATATCAGTAGGTACCAAGAAAGACTGACTCTGTCCTTGGTATATCCAAACAAGTGAGACCACTGGGACTGGGACTGGGACAGGCTCTGGGTGCCTGTCTTCCTGCATCCCAAGTTCTTAGAGTTCCATCACCAAGGGAGTGAGGTGAGGTCACTTCCTTCAGGAACTGAATGAGGTCACTGCCTTAGCAACAACTTTGTCCTAACAGTTGCTTCCAAGGGTCCCATGAGATGGAGGCTGCCCCTACGTCCTGTGACACTTTCACAAGTTAGAATGTATATCAACCATAGGCACCCGGGACCAGCTCTCCAAACAGGACTGTTTGAGTCCATATTCTAATGGGTGGCACTAGAGCAGATTATGCTTAGTGAATCTAGCCAATCCCTAAAAAACAAATACCAAATGTCTTCTTTGATATAATGAGAGCAACTAAGAATAGAGCAGGGAGGAAGAGCAGGAAGAAAAGATTAACATTAAACAGAGACATGAGGTGGGAGGGAAAGAGAGAGAAAAGGGGAATTGCATGGAAATGGAGGGAGACCCTCATTGTTATACTAAATTACATATTAGAGGTTGTGAATGGAATGGGAAAATAAACAAGGTGAGAAATGAATTACAGTAGATGGGGTGGACAGAGAAGATGGGAGGGGAGGGGAGGGGGGATAGTAGAGGATAGGAACGGTAGCAGAATACAACAATTACTAGTATGGAATTATGTAAAAATGTGGATGTGTAACCGATGTGATTCTTCAATCTGTATCTGGGGTAAAAATGGGAGTTCATAAATCACTTGAAGCTAATGTATGCTAATGTATGAATATGTTATGTCAAAAGATTTGTAAGGTTTTGAACAACCAATAATAAAAAAAAGAACAGAGAGGCTGATTCAGTAACAACCTTTCATCCTGACCAGGTTGTTTGCCATGGAAGTTGACTTTTGCTCTCTCAGGTCCTTCAGTGGTGCCTATATCTTCTCCAGGGATCACTTCTGCATGAAACTTTGAGTTTTTCAACAGGTGGAAGATTCCCTACATTCCTCTATTTTAGGACCAACACTGTCCCTGCTCTTCTGTAAAGTTAGATTGAGGGAACAGTGTATCGTTTCGCTTAATAACAGGTTTGATTTGGGTTAGGAATCATTCTGCTTGATGAATAATGGTATTGGAAACCTGTGATATTTATAAGAATATATAGGTGAAATATAAGTATGAAAACAGAAATCTAGGTAAGATTGGAATCCCACAAGGGCATTGCGCTCTTGATTGGGATACTTAGCTTTGATACATGTTCTGCATAGATGTTTCAGATAAATCAATAATCAATGGCATAGGACCTTGTACCTTGGATGATTGAATGTAGAAGTGAGTATCCACTCAAACTGGGATAGTCGGTAGGATTAGGAAGATATTCTGTAGGTTTCAGAAGAAGAGTGAGTACAGGAATTGTAACAAAAGTTCTTTAGCAATGGGGTATCACATAGACAGTGAATGTAAATGTCAGCACATGTGAAGTGTTAGTCAAAATTGTGAACTGGTGAAAATATTTAGGAAAGCAGACATCAATAGAGACATTAGGAAATCAGGGAAAGTATAAAGTGAGTGATAGGATTAGACATTTGCAAAAGGGCTGAGGTTGAATATATAGTCTTAGGAAGAAACAAATATGTTGTCATAAATAGGATTGACATTTGAGAGCATTAGGCAACCTGGACATGAATGTTTTTAGTAATCCATGCTCACTTTCCATTTAGGCTTTGGTACAATCATAAGTGTGACCTCTGCTTTTTGTGTCCAGAATATTACTGTGATAAATGCATACGTAGATCAGGTGACATGAGTATTTCTTCCACCATTTCTGGGAGCAACATTTTGAAGACGAATAAATTAGTATTGGGGTTACAAATAGATGTACCCTGTGTCTATGAATGTAGAGATAATGCATGAATAGACCATACTGTGAATAAATAATATAATTGTTTCCAACTTTAAATAAAGGATTGAATTGATATCTGAATATATACAGAAAATCTTATATTGATATACAATTATTCATTCCAACCAGTAATACATCTAATGGTAATATTAGGGTTATGTTTTATCATGAAGAGTGTGTGAGTTTTGCTTCAAAATGATTATGGAAATCAAAAATAATGTGTTTGAAATGAAGTCTCATGAAAAGACCAGTCAAGAAACCTGGAGGAATACATGTGTTCTGAATCAGTAAATGATTGAAAGTGAATCAAATGCCTATAAATTTGTGAACTTATGGATGAAATATATGTCCTATGATGTTGGTAAACTGTAGAAATTCTATTGTACCAGTGTTGAATAAAATGAACTTCAAAATACACATCATGTTTCATAGGAATCTACTTGCATTGATGTTAAACAGGGTCAGTTAATGTAGAAATATTAGGATTGTATGCACCATTCACTGAAGTTAGTTTTCAGTAATAGGAAACAAATATGTATTTCAGGTGGATGAATATTTCTGAGAATAATCTTGTGAAATGTTGATTATAAATCCACATACATGAACATGAATGAATTTAGGTAGTGTATATAAGACACATATATTTATGAACATGAATGAATTTAGGTAGTGTATATAAGACACATATATTTTATATTTGGAAAAATTTGGAGAGTGTATATATATATATATATATATATATATATATATATATATATATATATTAAAAAACACACACAGACAATAAAATGTAGCAATATATATGCTAATCGAAATTCTTCATGAAATGTACATCAGCCACAGATGCAAAAATATTTATTTTACCGAACATCGATTTATGTATAATGTTGTTCTACTAGGAGGCTCACCCATAGGTTGAATTTTCAGTTCCAACAGAGTTTAGGAGGAGTGATCTCTTCTCACAATTTGTATTTGCCAAGTCAGACACCTCAGAAGAATATACGTGTGATACCAGGTAAGATTCTATATGTGCATATAAAAATGCATGTGCTTAATTGGCTACAGAGAAAGGGAGACAGGTATTCACATATTTGTTAACTTTAAAAACATGTGGAGAACTATTTCAGTTAAAAATTAGCTAGATTTATAACACCTACCCTATATCATTCAAAAGGCAAGTCCAACTATACACCATGCCTCCTCTGTACTGCTTGTATTTCCATTCTGTTTGGATTATTTTTCTCCATCATATTAGGATTAGTAGTCAGAGTCTAGTAGGTTATGGTTTAGTGTCAGGTGTCCGGGCCGGCTGGACACTTCAACGTGGGCGTTGAACCTTGTTGGGGAGGAATGAAGGGACAAGAGTGATGAGAGAAGACAGCAAGACAACAGTTCTGATCATGCTGAAAACTTTTATAGTTCTCAGAGTGTATTTATATGCTGCGGATGAGAAAGCTCTCTTATCGGCAGTTGCTGGATGTCTTCACAGGGTGAGATAACCTCAGGATATTTTAGGAAGACGGATAGCCGCAGGATGTCTCAGGGTGATAGATGGCTGCGGGATGTCTCCCAGGCAGGAAATCTCACAGGGGTCTATTTCTTGTAAGTGTCAGGCTATTCTTTGAAGGAGAACTTCCTTCTAGCCCCTGACATCTTCCCCCTTTCTTATATAAAATATTTGACCATACCTTACAGGCCAATGTTTTAGGGGGTTATAGAGGCTCTGTTTCTCTAACAGGCCTTAGAATATCTCCTGATCTGATCGAGCATGTTTACTAGGAGATTTCGTGGTGGCCTAGGCATGTTTTTTAAGGAGACGGCTTTGAGGGGGAAGCATGCCAACTGCCATGCACCAGAGCATGTCACTCAGAAGACTTGGGTTTTGGGAAACATGGATCCATCCTCCTGCAGTCCTTCCTGCACCCTCTGTTATTATGGCCTAACGTCCTCACTCCATGGGTGCGTCCTCCCCCAAACAGAGGGGCCCATGGAGGACGAACCCTTATGGCAAGGGCAGAAGATGGTTGGTCAGAGCTGTTACTTAGAGTTTTATATAAGAAAGCGAGATCTGTGGGCATGTAACCTTAAGAAATAAGCTTGTGAGGAGGGTAGAACATCCTTTTAAATGTTGGCAGCACGGTCTTCCATATCCAGGAGATGATAGTGGACCTGTAGGGGCTTAGAGGCCAAAATATTAATCTGTTCTTTAATAAATTGTAACAGCCTGTTTATAATGCAGGGTCCTAGGGACACCATTAAAAGTAAACCCAACAAAGGGCCTAATAGGGGAAGAAGATAGGGCAGAAATCCATTAAGCCCAGTCCAGAGGGGATTTTCAAATATTTCCCTTCGTCTCTTTTCTAGATCTTCTTGAAGCTGCTTAATTTTAGTGCATACTATGCCAGAATTATTGGCATAAATGCAGCATCGTTCCCCTAAGGCCAAGCAAATACCTCCCTGGTTAGCTGTCAGCAAATTTAAGCCTCGTCTGTTTTGAAGGAACACTTCTGCCAGGGAGTCTATTTGGTCCTGCAAATCTTTAATGGTTCATGATAGAGTTTTTATCAGTTGTTACTGATAGAGTTTATAATTTGTTGAGACAGGCGATGGTAAGAGTGAATAGACGTGCCTAAGCCAGTGTACCTGTGCCCACAGGAACTGTTATTCCAAGGCTGGCAGATTGTTGGCTGCATCTGAAAAAGAATAAATTTTGTCCTCATGAGGAGTCCCTCTGTCCCTGTTTTGAGGTAAGTCATTAACCTGTTTAACCAGGAGTTCTGGTAACCATCTTGGGGCTGTTTGATCTTGGTCCAAAACATAAGCTGAGCCTCCTCCCCAGATGAGGACAGGATCTGGGCCTTTTTATTTATTTGTAAGGGGATTGTGTCACATAACAGGTGGGCGAACAGAATTGGACGAGGGATGGCAGTGTCTGTCTGCTGCCGAATGGCCTTCATTGTCTAGGGTAAGAAAAATAAGGGCAAATAATGCATTGTTAAGGCGATGCCTGGGTGTGGTAAATACAAGGGAGGAAGCCTTAAGGAGGGTTAGCCAAGATTTTAAGGTAAGGTGGGCAAGTTCCACAATGCCTTGGCCCTGAGGGTTGTATGGAATTCCAGGAGTATGACAAATTGCAAGGTAGCACAAAACTGTTTAAACTTGGCAATGGTATATGTAGGATAAATATCTGTTTTAATATGTATTGGTTTACCCATAACAGAAAAGGCTGAAACAAGATGAGAAAGGACATCTTTGGTAGCCAATCCAGAATGTGGTGATGCAAAAATAAAGCCACTGAAGGTATCTACAGAAATGTGTATATATATTTGGCTATTACAAATTCAAGAAAATGAGTAACATCCATTTGCCAAAACTGATCGGGCAGTAATCCTCGGGGGTTAACTCCCAAGTGTTGAATGGGGAGGGAGACAGCGCAACTAGGGCATGCTTTTACTATTTCTCGTGCCTGTTGCCTGGTAATTTTACAAAGTAATCAAAGGCTCTGGAAATTTAAATGGTGTAGATTGTGTAACTCCGTGGCCTTTTGAATGGAGCCAACAAAAATTGGAAAGATGGAACGAGTTGCTGCATCAGCTTGGGCATTACCTTGAATTAGAGGGCTGGAAAGATCAGAGTGTGCCCTTATGTGCCCTTATGTGTCCTAAGAAAAATGGGTGTTGTCTGACCTGAATTAGCTGCTGAAGCTGGTGAAACAGAAAGGCCGCATTGTTAGAAGCCTTAATGGGGGGTGAAATCACCAGCAGGTGCACAGAATGAGCAATGTAGCCACTGTCTTTATAAATATTAACAGGATTATAAAAAATGTTATAAAAACTTGTGTTATGTCAAACAATTCCACAAACTGTGGTGACTGATAGACAGTATCAAAGGTGGTAGGCTGGTTATTGACAACAAAGACTGCTCGGCCATTACAGGAACCGTCTGTAAAGACAGTAAGGGCTTGAGGAATGGGAGCATTTTGAGTAATTTCAGGAAAAGTAAATGGATGTAACTGGACAAAATGTAAAGGGGGGTCATTGGGGAGGTGGTGATCAATTGTTCCCAAAAGCCTGATAGGGAAATACCTCATTCATCCCTTGTCTCTAGTAAAAATTGGGTTTGGTCCTTAGTATATGGAATAAAAATATTATCAGGGTCTTAGCCAAAATGTTGTAGAGAAATCAAATGACCTTTAAAAATAATAGAAGCTACCTGAGGAAGATAAACAGTAATAACCTTCGAGGATGTGGTGGGTAAATGGACCCAAAACAAGGGGGAGTCTTTATTTTTAAAATGTGGATCTCGCTGCCAAAATATTCCTGTGGGTGTATGAGGAGTGTGTAAAATAACCAGAACCAGAGGAAGGTTATAAGAAATTTGCGTAACAAATTTTTGGGCAATGGCTTCTGTGACTTGGCTTAATGCCTGTCATGCCTTGGGAGTAAGATTTTGAGGGGAGGAGGGGTGGGAATTACCTCTCAAAATATCATTAAGGGTCAAAAGTACACAAGTGCATAATTTTAAATATGTTATTAGCCATTGAATATGCCTCAGTAATTTCTGAAAATCTTTAAGGGTGTGAAGATGGTCCACACGTAGTTGTATTTTAGAAATTTGGATCTGATTTCTGTAGAATTTTAAGGCCCAAACTTTTATAAGAGTCCTGTGTTTGAACCTTATTAGGAGCTATCTGTAGTCCCAAGGTAGTGAGGATTTTGTAAAAGTCCAAGTAACAATTATTAAGATCATGGGTATTAGGTGCAGCAATTAACAAATCATCCATATAATGTAAAATATAAATTTGTGGCCCTCGCTCTCTCACAGGGTCTACTTCTTGAGCAACGTATTTTTGGCAAAGAGTAGGGATGTTGGCCATACCTTGGGGAAGAACCTTCCATTGAAGTCTCTGCATAGGGCCCTGAATATTAATGCAAGAAAGACTAAAGGCAAAATAGGGTCTATCCACAGGATGCAAAGGAATGGTAAAAAAGCAATCTTTTAAGTCCATAACCATTTTACAATAGTTTTTGGAAATAGCCACTGGTGTGGGAATGTCTGGCTGTAGTGCTCCCATTGGGAGTATAACTTTATTAATGGCACACAAATCTTGTAAAAGGCGCCACTTGCCTGATTTTTTCTTGATAACAAAAATAGGAGTGTACGATGGTGAGGTTGAGGGCTCTACATGGCGGGCTGCCAGCTGTTCCTTCACTAACATGGAGGCAGCCTCCAAATTTTCTTTGGTAAGGGGCCACTGATCCACCCACACAAGAGTCTGAGTCTCCCAAATAATTTTATCTCCATGGGAACAGGAGGGTCAGGAACCGACACTAAAAATCCAAATATCCAAGTCCATATGTATTTTTTTTTATGGGTTGTATAGGCTCCACCAGTCCTTGTCTCAGCCTCCCAAGGCCTGTACCAGGGACAAAATTCATACGGAGCATTTGATGAGTCACCATGGAATTGGGACTGGCAAGAATAACTTCTATTTGACTCAAAATATCTCCAGCCCATAGGTAAACAGGGAGGTCAGGAACAACGAAAGAAGTGACAGTTCCCTTATTACCCTCTTTATCAGTCCAGCTAAGAGCAGTAGAGCTGACCAGAGGATTTTTTGACTTTCCTATCCCTTTAAGGTCAGTCAAGGATGGGGTGAGGGGCCAACCTGATCGCCAATATTTTTGAGAAATAATTGTTGCATCAGCTCCAGTAACTAGAATTGCTTGGTATTCCTTTCCTTCAGTAAGTAAGGTAAGGGTGCGTCTAATATGAGAAATGGGATGAACCCAATATACCTCAGAGGAGCCCAAGGAGGCAGTCCCCCACAGTAGGTTTGGGAGGTGGAAATGCCCCTTAATCTAAGGGAAGAAGTATTAATTGTGCAAGACTTTTTCCTCCTGGGATGGCCGCAACTCTATTAATAACTGTGGCCAGTATTTTTATTTCTCCAGTGAAATCATTATCATTAATGCCAGGGAAGACCTGAACACCTTGTAAGGTAGTAGAGGCTCTTCCAAGAATAAGGGCACACGTATGAGATGGAGGGGCACCCATAATTCCAGTTGGTATTATCTGGGGCCCTTGCATTGAGTCTAATATTGTATCAGTGGTGGCACAGAGGTCCAATCCTGCACTGCCTGGAGTGGGTAGTTGGAGGGAGCCAATTGTGGAGAAGGATTTTGAGGTAGGTTGGGAGTTTGGGAGGGAACAAACCTCATTGCCCCAGGGAGTTTCCTGAGAAGTAGGAAGAAATAGGCTGTCTGAGGGCATTTGTCATTGATCTACACACACTGGCCCAGTGATGACCTTTACCATATCAAGGACAAAGTGTAGCTGGGGTCGGTTTAGCTCCAGTTTGAGGAGACACTATTCTTACTCTTTGTTTGCCTGTCGGACACCTGCGTGCAAATTGGCCTGGTTGTTTACAAGTAAAGCAAGTACTTGAGCCAGTATTGTAAAAGGCCTTGGTAAATGCGGCACTAATTTGAGACCCATGGCATGGGCTGCACCCACGCCTGCACAGATTCTAATAAAGTCAGAAAGTTTCCCTTTATCCTTATGATGTCGAAGAACATCCTGACATGCCGGGTTGACATTTTCAAAGGCAAGATGTTTTACAAAGGTGCTTTCGCTTTCGCTTGGTCCAAGCAAGCATTCCACAGCTAGGTAAAGCCGGGGAACAAAGTCGCTATAAGGCTCGTCGGGCCCTTGTCGAGTTCTTGCCAGGGAAGTGATAGCCAAGGACCTTTCAGGGAGGCGTCTCCAAGCAACTAAGCCAGCCATCTAAATCTGCGCAAAAAGTCCAGCAGGGAAACGTGCCCGTTTAGTTTTAGTGTCAAAAGTTGCATTGCCCACTAGCTTAACATAAGTCCAGGATTTAGAGGAGGCCTTTGTTAATTTTTTTTGAGTATTTTCTGACAGGGCTCTTTGAAATCTGCATTCCATAGCAGGAAGTCTCCGGCACTGAGGGCAGCTAGGTCTAAAAATTTCCAATCATTGGGAGTAAGAAATTGTGTGCTGCAGCTTTCTAATAAAGCCAACGTATAGGGCACAGTGGGGCCATAGTGAGCACAAGCCTTTTTAAGTTTTTCAAGAAAATGGAGGCTAAATTTTTTGTAGACACTCTGGGTTCCTTCCTGCCTAGGGGTGAACTCCTCATCCTCTAAGTCCTGATCTCCTTGATCCATTTCCCCCGCTTAATCCTCTTTTTCCTCTTCTAAGTCTTTGACCTCAGCCTGGGCAGGCTTATCTATCTGACTGGTGGTGACTGGAAGGCGAGCACAGGCCGATGGAGCGGCTTCACCTTTGTATTAGACCACTGTGGGCCAGCTTGTGTTGACTCCATTCCTAAGGCTAATGAAGAGAGCTCAGAGTCAAGGGATCTTTATTCTTTTAAAAATTGGATCTGTTCCCGTCCATGTTGGAGAGACTCTCTCAAGGGAGCCAGGTTAGGCAAGGGAAGTGGGGAAAAAATATCTGGGGGGACATTTGGCCCCTGAAGGGCCAGAGCACAAAAGGCAGGAGGGATATAGGAGGGAGGGGAATGTGTAAGTCCTATAGTCTGTGGCAGGGTCCTGAGAGGTGGAGAGTCTTCTGAATGGTAGCGAGCTGCTTCCTTCTCCAAGGTAGCCTCCTCCCCAGGGGTCAATGTTTCTCTGGGATTTAAAACTGCATAAAGGCGGTTGGAAACCATTGGAGCCTTATTCATCAGGGTGGGATTTTGAGGAAGATCAGGAAGGTCCCAGGGTCCTGGGGAGACTAAGAAGGGTCTATGTCTATACTAACTGATGGTCATGCCGAGAAGGGATGAGAGGTCTTTTGCATAGTCTCTTCCCCAATCCTGACAAGTATTAAGGTACCATTGTCAAAGGGTGAACTTTTAAGAATTTCACTAATTTATTTCCAGAAAGAAAAGGTAGGAACAGGCACTTTTTCTGGGCCAAAGGATTCATAATAATCTTTTAAAATGTCTCCTACTCTAAGCCATCTTTTACCATCAATGGTACCTTCAAGGGGAAACCATGGAAAAAATTCTTCGATGTATGAAAAGAAAAATATTAAGTCATTTTTCTTAACACGTGCCCCCCATGTATTTAAGGATTCCTTGTGGCCTGACAAAAACAAATCATGTGACGAAACTGCTTGTCCCATGGTGGGTCACTCACTGTGCGTCATCCCCACTCTCCTCCTGGATCTGTCTCTCAGTGGTGTCTGCTGAGGCAATCGCGAGCTCTACTTGTCCAAATCTTCCAGGAGGACAGGGTTCCCCCTCAGTCAAAGGCTCGAGCCCCAGTCGTTGGGCGCCAGTTGTCCTGGCCTGCAGGACACATCAACGTGGGTAGCAAACCTAGATGGGGAGGAATGAAGGGACAAGAGACACAAGAGATGACAGCAAGACAAAAGTTCTGATCAAGCTGCAAACTTTTATTGTTCACACAGAGGAATTTATATGCTGGAGATTTGAAAGCTGTCTTATCAGCAGTTCCTGGATGTCTCCACAAGGTGAGATAACCTCAGCATATTTCAGGAAGACAGATGGCCACAGGATGTCTCAGGAACACAGATGACTACAGGATGTCTCCCAGACAGGATGTCTCCCTGGGGGCTGTTTCTTGTAAGTGTCAGGCTATTCTTTGAAGGAGAATTCCTTCTACCCCTTACAGTCAGGGATTCAGTATTTCAAATGGAAAATTGGAGAAAGAATCCAATGTGTATGCAAATATGTGCTACCCAAAAATCTTCCCACTCTCATCCAGAACAATGCCTTGACATTACCTTCACCCCAAGTAAGACACAATTAGAGGAGAAGAGTTAGAAAATCTGTGAATACACATCAAGAATGGAAAATGCTCAGGAGTTCACAACCTTGGAGGTGGTAGAGGAGTTTCCAAATGTAAGGGAGAGAGTAAAACTCCACAAACATGGAGCTCTGCTAGACTAAAGACTTTTTGAGAAACTGCCTCTGAGGTTGGGCACTTGAAATATATGTTGTTGTCAGGAGCTTTAGCTCCCTTTGTAGTGAGACCATCAAGCTGGGTCTGCATGTATGTGACCTGGAGGACATGGTTTCTTATTTTCCAAAGGACATGAGGCAGCAGTGCTGAATTCTCTCTTTGTAGGTAAACTGTTGTCACTGAGTGCTAAGTGTCTTCCAGTTTGGAAGCCATTTGCTCATCCTCCACTTTTTGTTGTGTTTCTTGCAGCTGCACTGGGAGTTTGGTATTTGCTTCATGAAATACGAAGAGTTCAACTGGGACACAGTACTGGAGGGAGTTCTGTCACATGTGATGGGTAAGGGTCTGCGGGAGAATGCACCAACCAGGCTTCTATCCCACATAGCTTGCCCCCTTCACCATAGCAATCTGATTCTAAACATTGCACTGAAACCTCTCCATATAACAACATACCTTTACATACAAGGGTCTGGGGGCTGCACCATGTCAGTCACAAACCATTTGAAAGCCAATGGCAGATCCATATCACCCAACCACAAATGTTTTAACACACACCTTCACACCACTTCTCTAGGCCGACTACTCAGCAGGGTCCAAATTACTGCCATCTCTGTTCTACACCATTTTCATGAAACCCAATCAAACAGGCACTGTCTGTTATACTCGTGATCATCAATAGAACATCCAAAGATTCTACAGTGCGAAGTGGTCATGGGAATTTCAAAAATTTCATGGTAATTATCAGACATTTTTCAAGGATGAAGTTGGAGGCACTGTGGGTTTCAATTCATTCAGGAACCATTAAATGGAGAGGAAGCTCATTTCATTGAAAATTCTGGAGAATTCTAACAGGCAAGGCTTCCCAAAGACAGGCAAAAAGGTCACATAAAGCCAGGCGTTTGAGGTCTACAATGTGTGGTCCATGTGTTTTTTGACTTGCAACTATGGCTGCCAATTCTTTAAGAATAAAATTATGTGATATTCTTCCTGAGATTCCCAGTGCTCTGTGGAAAGCCACCCTGGGCCTAGATCTCAGTTTCCAAGGGCAACTCTCATGTGTGGCATCCTAAAATGCCAACACAATACATGGCAATACTTCTTTGAGGTCCATTCCAAAACTCAGTCTCTAAGGGGAATCACACCAGTGTTCAAGACCAGGTGGACCCATCATCTTTTCCAACAGCCACAAAAATGACCACAATTAAAACCAAAACACTTCCACATGGCCCTCATCTTCTTTCATATCGACACTCATCATAACCTCAGGCTGTAGTTTTTCATGAGGGGCACAGCCAAGGACAGTATCCAAAATAAGGTCCCTTGCCCACATTTGCCTAAAGTCAATGTGGCTGGGAAACCCTTCTAGTGAACCAGGAGTGATCAAAGAGGCCTGCCCTTAATACTGCTCTGATTCTCCATTTTGAGGCCTAATGAATGTGGGGTTTAGATTCTTTATGTTAATTGGAGTCATGAGAAACCTATGAACGTATGATCTAGTCTCTGGAGGGCTTTGAAGAACTCATTTGACCCAAAGGATCCCTATTCTCATAGATGGACGTCAGGAACCTTACAGAGGAAGGTGAGAGACTTCATCCACAATGACTGCTCTTTTGGCTCTTTTGGGTTTGGATGCAAACGTGGGATGCTTCTTTAGATCCATCAGGTGCTAAGAATCTAAGCCATAGCCTCACACAGGGCCAAGAGGCTGATTCAGACACATCCCTTTCCAAAGCAATTAAGCAAGGAGCCACAGATGATGCCCATTCATTTCCATTTGAAAACTCTTTTCTTCAGGCTTCCCAAAGGGGTGGCCTGAGGCAAAAAACTTCCTGACATTCAGAGCAACAGACCAATAGGTAATTAAAAGTACCAAAGCAGGGTTTCTTCACTGAGACTTGTCAGAAGCCAGTGGTGAGCCACTATCTGTTTTCTCATACAAGCCCCCTCTTCAGAGCTTTCCTGGCATATGGCCATTCTCACATCTGTAGGTACCAAGATAGGCTGACTCTGTCCTTGGTAATTCAAAACTAGTGACACCACTGGGAGTGGGACTGGGACTGGCTCTGTGTGCCTGGCTTCCTGGATGCCAATTTCCATCACCGAGGAAGTGAGGTGAGGTCACTTCCTTCAGGATCTGAATGAGGTCACTGCCTTGGCAACCACTTTGTCCTAACAGTTGCTTCCAAGGGTCCCATGAGATGGAGGCTTCCCCTACTTAATGTGACAATTTCACAAGTTAAAATGGTATATCAACCATTGGCACCCGGGAACAGCTCTCCATACAGGCCTGATTTGGTCCATCTTCTCTACATTAAGAAGAGAGAAGCTGATTAAGACACAACCCTACATCCTGACCAGGTTGTTTGCCATTGAAGATGACTTGTGGTCTCTCAGGTCCTTCATAGCTGCCTACATATTCTCCAGGGATACTTTCAGCATGGACCTTTGAAGTTCTCAGCAGGTAGAGGATCCCTACATTTCAGTATTATAAGACCACCTCTGTCCCTGCTCTTCTGTAAAGTAAGATTGAGGGAACACTGTATGTTTAGGGTTAATAACAGGTTCAATTTGGATTAGGAATCATTTTCTGGATGAATAATGGTATTGGCAACCTGTGAAATTTATAAGAATATAGAGGTGAACTGTGTGTATGAAAATAGAAATCCAAGTAAGATTGGAAGCCCAGAAGTGCATTGGGCCCTTGATTGTGATACTGAGCATTGAATTACATTCTGCACAGATGTCTCAGATAAATTGATATACAATGGCATAGGACATTATACCTTGGATGATTGAATGTAGAAGCGAACATCCGGTCAAAAAGGGATAGTCAGTAGGAATAGGAAGATAGTAGGTAGGTATAGGAAGAAGGGTGAGTGTATGATTTGGAACAAAATTTCTTTAGCAACAGGGTTTCGGATAGAAAATGAATTTAAATGTCAGCACATGTGAAGAGTCTGTCACAATGATGAAGTGGGAAAAATATGTAGGTAAGCAGATATCAATAGAGACATTATGAAATCAGGGTTGAGTTTGAATATGCAATCTTAGGAAGAAACAAATATGTAGTCATCAATAGGATTGACATTTGAGAGCATAAGTAATCTTGGACATGGATGATTTTAGTAATCCATGTTAATTTTCCATTTTGGCTTTGGTACAATCATAAATGTGAACTTTGAATTTAGTGTCCAGAATATTTCTGTGAATAAATGTATATGTAGATCAGGTGACATGAGTATTTCTTCCACCATTTCTGGGAGAAATATTGTCTGACTACTTCTGATTGATAGGTACAGATTCTTTATGTGAATTGGAATCATGAGAAACCCAAGCACCTCTTCAGGGATTGAAGAACTCATATGACCCAAAGGATCCCTATTCTCAATTGATGGAGGTCAGGAATCTAACAGAGGAAGGGAAGATACTTCATCCAAAATGACTGAACTTTTTGCCATTTTGGTTTTGGATGCACACATGGGATCTTTCTTTAGATCCATCAGGTGCTGAGAATCTAAGTCACAGCCTCACACAGGGCCCAGATGCTGATTCAGACACATCCCTTTCCAAAGAAATTTAGCAAAGAGCCATAGGTGATGCCCATTCATTTCCATTTGAAAACTGTTTTCTTCAGGCTTTACAAAGGGTTAGCCTGAGTTAAAGAACTTCCTGACATTCAGGGCAACAGAAAAATAGGTAAGCAAAAGGCCCAAAGCAGGGTTTCTGCACTGAGACTTTCCTGGTCACACTGTCCCTGCTCTTCTGTAAAGTTAGATTGAGGGAACAGTGTATGGTTAGGGTTAATAACACGTTCGATTTGGGTTAGGAATCATTCTGCAGGATGAATATTCGTACTGGGAATCTGCAATAATTACAAGAATATATAGGTAAAATAAAAGTATGAAAACAGAAATCTAGGCAAGATTTGAAGCTCAGATGGGCATTGGGCCCTTGAGTGGGTTACTTAGCTTTGAATTATGTTCTGCACAGATGTCTCAGATAAATCGATATACAATGACATAGGACCTTGTACCTTGGATGATTGAAAGTTGAAGAGAACATCCAGTCACAAAGGGAAAGTCCGTAGGTTTAGGACGATAGTCTCTAGGTTTAGAAACAACAATGAGTATAGGATTTGGACGAAACGTTCTTTAGCAATTGGTTTTCAATAAGAGAGTGAATGTAAATATCAGCACATGTGAAGAGTCAGACACAATGATGAAATGGGGAAAATATGTAGGAAAGCAGATATCAATAGAGACATTAACAAATCAGGCAATGTATAAAGTGAGGGATAGGATTAGACATTTTCAACAGGGTTGAGTTTGAATATATAATCTTAGAAAGAAACAAATACATAGGATTTATCAATAGGATTTACATTTTAGAGCATTAAGCAACTGGGACATGGATATTTTTAGTAATCCATGCTCACTTTCCTTTTAGGCTTTGCTACAATCATAAGAGTGACTTTTGCTTTCTGTGTCCAGAATATTACTGTGTTAAAATTTATATGTAGATCAGGTGACATGAGCATTTCTTCCACCATTACTGGGAGCAATATTTTGAAGACGTATAAATATTGGGGGAACAAAGTGGAGTACCCTGTGTCAATGGATATAGAAATAATGTATGAATAGACGATACTGTGAATAAATAATATAACTGGTTCCAACTTTAAATAGTGGATTGATTTGATATCTGAAAATATACTGGAAATCTTAAACTGATATTCATACATTCACTACAACCAGGTATACATCTAACGGTAATATTAGGGTTATGGTTTATCATGAAGAGTGTGTGAGTTTTGCTTCAAATATGATTATGAAAATCAAAAATAATGTGTTTGGAAAGAAGTCTCATGACAAGACCAGTCAAGAACACTGGAGGAATATATGTGTTCTGAAGCAGGAGGTGATTGAAATTGAAACAAATGCCTATAAATTTGTGAACTTGTGGATGAAAGATATATCATATGATGTGCATAAACTGAAGAAATAGTAATGTACCACTGTTTAATAAAAATGAACCGCAAAATACACATCATGTCCCATAGGAAAATGCTTGCATTGATGTTGAACTTGGTTTTACTGTAGAAATATTAGGATTTGTGTGCACCATTCACTGAAGTTAGTCTTCAGTACTAGGAAACAAATCTGTATTTAAGGTGGATGAATATTTCTGAGAATAATCTTGTGAAAAGTTGATCATAAATCCACATACATAAATATGAATGATTTTAAGGAGTGTATAATAAGATTCATATATTTCATATTTTGAAAAATTTGGAGAGTATATATATATATATATATATATATATATATATATATATAAATATATACACACACACACACACACACACACACAGAGACAGACATTTAAACTAGCAATATATTTGCCAATTGAAATTCATCATGAAATTTGTAACATCCACAGGTGCAAAAATATTGATTTCACTGAAAATGGATCTATATATAATGTTGTTCTAATAACAAGCTCACCCATAGGTTGAATTCTCAATTCCAACAGTGTTTAAGAGGAGTGATCTCTTCTCATAACTTGTACATGCCTACTCAGCAACCTCACAAAAATGTACGTTTGATAACAGGTAGGATTCTATATGTGCATATAAAAATACATGTGCTGAATAGTCTACAGAGAAAGGAGACACCAATTTGTTGAGAGCCACAGCTTAAGGGGCCCCATCAAACTTCCAGTTACCAGCAACATTCCCCTGCGAGATGATTATTGGCTCACAGCGGCCCCAGCAACATCTAGCTGATTGGCTCCTCTGTGGTGATGCACAATGGAGATGCTCATTGAGCTTTTTCCCCGCTCTTTCCGACTGCCAGCTGATGATTGGCTCACAGCAGCCCCAGCAACATCAAGCTGATTGGCTCCTCTGCGATGATGCACATTGGGCAGTTTCCCTGCCCTTTCAGACCACAGAGCTGCTCATTGTGGGAATTTTTTGGCTCCACCCACCTGACCCAGCCATATGGCCTCAAGAGCAGGAGGATTGTGGGAGGTGGAGAGGCTTGTGGGTGTGACAGAAACTTTGCAAGGAAGCCAGTGGTGGCAGTTGGGCTCTGAGGGTTTTTCCTAAGGAGCTGTTTTGCTTGGCGTGTGTGGTTCTAAAAATAAACTTTGTTTCTTTTGAAAAGTCGCTCTTGAATCGTGCCCAGCCAGACTGCAGCATTTGGTAGCTCGCACGGGGAGCCACTGAGGGTAAGTGATAAGGTAAACTGCTAGCCCCTGAGGGAAGGGCGAGAGGATCGGTAGCCATTTTAAGATTCCTCTTTTGTTTTGCTTCACTTTTGTTGCCTGTCCATGGAGATGAGTGAGATGGATGAAAAACCGCTCACATCTGAGAAAAAAATTATTCACTTCTGAGGAACAGATAGGGAGAAAGGACGGATGCACATGTCAGTAGGATATAAAGGCTATAATGACTTTTTGTTGTTCCCTTTTTATTTTATTCTGTCTCAGTTTTGTTTGGCATCGTCTTGTTGGGTTGTATTATAGTAGAAATACAGGATCAGAAATTAGTAAAAAAACAAACTGAAAGAGTGTTAAGTAAATTGTTAGAGGAAGGAGGCACCTCAGTAAAGTCAAGAACAGTCAGGGCATACGTTGATACAATACAAAAATGTAGCCCATGGATTTTTAAGGAGTTGTTAAATATACCATAATGGAACCATCATGGTGAAGATTTAAAAGGGGGCAAAAGAACAGCCCAGGGACTCTGACAGTTGGCACATTGCCATTGAGGACGTTTATATCTGGTTTGCTTAGTCCAAAGACTTCAGATCAGACAAAGATAGAGGAACAAAGCTTAGGTCAGAAAAAGCCATCAGGGGCAAAGTTACAAAAGGAGACTGCTACTAACAACTTTCAATAACTAGAGGGCGTAAGTGTCCAAGCAACAGCGCCTCCTCTACAGGAGACTGTTACTAACACCTTTCTATCACCAGAGTATGTAAATGTCCAAATAACAAGGCCACCTCCATATGCTAGGAGGCCCCCAAACCCCGCAGTTGATAGTTCGGTTCCTGAGACAGGATCTCAAGTATTAACATGCCCTGTATTTGAGGTAGGAGGGCAGCGAATTCACCATGCTTTAAATTTCAAAATAGTGAAGCAGCTAAAAGGGGCTGTAACAACCTATGGTCCTCAAGTACCCTTCATTGTAAGCTTGGTCGAATCCATTAACAACTTGAATATGATGCCAGTAGATTGGGCTAATATGTGTAAAGCTGTGCTAAATGGAGGTCAATACCTTTTATGGAAGGTTGCCAATGAGGAATTTTGCAAGGAGACGGCTAGGTGAAATGCAGAAGCTGGTTATCCTCAGAGAAATCTAGATATGTTGTTAGGAAAGGGACCTTATGAGGACCAGCAGCAACAAATTGCATATGATCCTGGCGTATACGCACAAATTGCTGCAGAGGCGGTTAGGGCATGGAAGACTTTAAAAGGACATGTAGGTTTACAAGGTCAATTATCTAAGGTAATACAAGGAGCTAATGAATCTTACACTGAATTTGTAGATAGGCTTATTCAAACAGCTACCAGAGTTTTGGGGAATACAGAACAAGCAATGCCATTAATAAAAAACTGGCTTATGACCAAGCGAATCGTAGGTGCAGAGATATCACTAGACCATGGAAACATGAAGATTTAAACACATATATTAAATTATGTAAAGACATTAATGAATAAGAGGAAGTCATGGCAGCTGCAGTAAAACAGGCTTTAGATGCCAGAGAAATCAATGAACAAGGGCAATTTGTGGCAGCTGCATTAAACAGGCTTTAGATGCAAGGCCAGGAACATGCTACAATTGTGAACAAACAGGACATTTTAAAAGGAATTGCTCCATAGGAAGAGGGTTTAACAAAAATAGGTACCAAAGGAGTAGAATACTGGGTATTTGCCCACGATGCCGTAGAGGGAGACATTGGGCTAATGAATGCCGTTCTCAAACCACCATAGAGGGTACTTCATTATCAAAAACGAACAAGGACTAGCTGTTTATCCACGATATCATGGAGAAAGGCACCGGGCTCCATTTCCAAAAAATGGACAGGGGAGCCCAATGCTCTGGGGCCCAAAACCACAAATATACGGAGCACTGGAGGAACCCAGCAACCCCATCAGTGTAGTGCCCAGGACACATTGTGCATCAGACGCCTCATCAGACAAATCAGAGGGAGCGCAGGGTTAGACATCTGCACCTCCGTCAGATCAGTACTAACTGTAGAGATGGGGGTTCAAATCATTCACACATGGTGAAAGGACCTCTTCTCAAAGGAACAGTAGGCTTATTATTGGGACGCAGCTCTTCTAATCTAAAAGGAATTATGATAAGTCCTTGGGTAATTGATCCCGATTATGAAGGTGAAATAAAATTTATAGCCAGTTCTCCAAAGGACATATCAGTAATTTCACCAGGAGATAGAATAGCACAGTTACTAATAATACTCAGTCTGCATGATAAATTTTCCAGTCGTGCTGTAGAAAGAGGTTCCAAGGGATTAGGCTCCACAGGTGTAGATTTGGTTATGCTTTCTTTAAATTTAGATTCTCGCCCCAGGCTAAAACTAAATATTCAAAGACATGAATTCAATGGGCTACTTGATACAGGTGCAGATGTTAGCATTGTCTCTCAGCAAGAATGGCCAAAACATTGGCCATTACAACAATACACTCAAACACTTTGAGACCTAGGAGTGGCAACTAATCCCCATAGAAGTGCAATGGTATTGGATTGGAAGGATCCTGAAGAATATGAAGGAACTATACAGCCATATGTATTGGATAATCTTCCCGTAAATTTATTGGGATGAGATGTCCTAGATCAATTAGGTTTGACATTAACAAATAACATCAATCAAAATGTACACACTATTATGGCTAGAGAAGGTTTTAGGAAAGGAAAAAGATTAGAAAAACAAGAACAAGGTATAGCAGCGCCAATACAAATAGACCAAGCAACAGACAGACATGGGTTGGATTTTCAGAAAGGGCCACTGAGACAATAAAAATTACTTGGAAATCAGAAAGACCAGTATGGCTTCTTCAGTGGACCCTGACTAAAGAAAAGATACAAGCAGCCCAGTTCCTGGTCAAACAACAATTAGCAGAAGAACATATACAACCTTCTGTATCTCCCCATTATACTTTCATTTCTGTCATCAAAAAGAAATCTGGTAAATGGAGATTATTGCAAGATTTAAGAGCCATTAATAATGAGATGGTTATTTTGGGACCTGCTCAATCAAGGATTCCTCAATTGTCTGCTTTGCCAAAAACTTGGTATGTTTTAGTTATACATATTTAAGATTGTTTTTTTTTTTCATTTCCAATTCTTCTTGAGGATAGTCCAAGTTTTGCATTTACTATCCCTGCACTGAATCATGAAGGTCCTGATCAGAGGTATGAGTGGAAAGTACTCCCTCAAGGGATGGCTAACAGCCCAACTATTTGTCATATTTATGTTAACAAAGTAATCCAGCCACTTAGAAATCAAAATCCTGAACTACAAATATTTCACAATATGGATGATGTGTTTTTAGCACACAAGTTAAAAACCCATTGCTAGAATGTTATGCCACACTTACAAACTTATTAAAAAATTATAATCTAGGGATATCAATTGATAAAATACAATTAAATTTTCCAATTAATTATTTAGGAGTTCTATTATCCTCAACCATGGTCAGTCCACCAAAAATTCAAATACGAGTAGATCAACTCAAATCAATTAATGACTTTCAGAAGTTATTAGGAGACATTAATTGGATAAGGCCTTATCTAGGTATACCAACAGGACAGTTGGGACCTATATTTGATATCCTAAAAGGTCCATCTGATCCAAATTCACCCAGAATGTTTACGCCTGAAGCAATAAAGGCATTAAAAATCATTGAAACATATATGGGAAATATGCATTTGGATAGATTTGATAAAATAATGCCTTTATTATTTATTGTACTACCAACAAAAAATATTCCTACAGGAGTATTTTGGCAAGAAGGTCCATTATTATGGATACATTTATCTTATTCTTCTAACACTATTATTACTAGGTATCCTGAGGCTGAGGGACAATTAATACTCATAGGAATAAAAGCAGCAAAGGGAGTGTTTGGAATTTCTCCCAATAAAATTATTACTCCATACACTATGAATCAAATTGATGAATTAGCTAATGAGTTAAATACTTGGGCAATAATCATGTGTAAATCTAATGTTTTATTTGATAACCACTTACCATCTAATCTTTTATTGTCTTTTGGGTCATTGCATCCTGTAATTTTTCCAAAAATTACAAGAAAACTCCTATCATGAATGCTCCAAATATATTCACTGATGGGTCAAATAATGGTACAGCAGCAATAGTTACACCTGATCAAATTTTTACATTTTTAGCACCCCAAAAATCAGCTCAAAAGGTAGAGCTTAATGCAGTATTATAAGCTTTTGTGATGTTTAAAGATTCTGTGTTTAATTTATTTTCCAATAGTCAGTATATAGTTAATGCTATAGTATCTCTTGAAGATGCTGGTAGGATTTCCCCTTCCTCTACTGTTTTCTCTTTCCTTTCCAGTATACAAAGTCTAATCTGGGACAGAAAATATCCATTCTTAATAGGACATATCTGGGCACATACAGGATTGCCTGGAGCCCTTAGTTTGGGCAATGATTTAGCAGGTAAAACTACACATGACATACATACATATTTTCTGTACACTAGAAGAAGTTATAAATTTTCATAAAAAGTTCATTATCAATGCTAATACTTTACAAAAGCATTTTAAAATAACTAAGGAACAAGCTAGACAAATAATAAAACAATGTCAAAATTGTGTGACCATTTTACCACATTTTAATCTTAGAGTCAATCGTAGAGGATTGATACCTTACCATATATGGCAGATGGATGTCACACACTTGCCAGAATTTGGAAAATTAAAATATTTGCATGTTACAGTTGATACTTCTTCTGGATTTTTGATGGGCTCCCTTCATGGGGGAAAAAAACTAAAGATGTTATAGCTCATTGCTTACAAAATTTTGCCACTGTGGTCATTCCAAAGCAGTTAAAAACTGATAATGCCCCCGGTTATACTTCTACCTCTTTTAAACCATTTTGCTCATCATTTGGCATTACTCATATATCAGGAAACCCATACAATCCACAGGGACAAGCCATAGTTGAAAGAGCACATCACACTATTAAAATGTACTCATTAAAGTAAGAAGACAGAATTGGGAAGGGATATAAATTCCCCAAAGATAAACTTAAAATAACCCTTTTTACTCTAAACTTTTTAAATTTGGATTTTCAGGACTTAGTGCTGCAGAAAGGCATAAGTGTCCAAAAAATGTGTATAAGCCCGAGGTACTTTGGAAGGATATTCTAACAGGACAATGGAAAGGTCCTGACCCATTAATTTTCTGGAGTTGGAGGTCTGTTTGTGGGTTTCCACAGGAAGAACAGCAGCCGATTTGGATTCCAGAGAGATTAACTAAGATCCTGACCCAGTGATTGCCTGGAGTCGGGGTTCTGTTTATGTGTTTCCACAGGGAGAACAGCAGCCGATTTGGATTCCAGAGAGATTAACTGAAGCGATTTTGATAGACCAAAATAAGATGATTTGGCTCAAATCCATAACAGCTGATATCCAAAACTCCAGTTTGGCTATCCTTACATCTGCGACAGAACAGGGATGCTTTTTTCAATATCTATTTTATTATTGCCCTTTCTCAAATCATGAAGTTCTCTTTTGTTTTTTTGAGCTCATACAGACCTAGGTTAATGTTTTGCTTATCAGTTCTATTTTTTGACTGTAGAGTTTTTAAACATTGCAATGATGATTTCACATGTAAAATGTTATAAGGCCTTTACTATTATATTATGTGTTGTATGTATTTATTATGTGTGCACACTTGTGTTTTGTGTTATATATTTGAATGTGCGTATGTCCATATATCACATATGATGAGTGCTAATGAAATAATATATCCATTTTTTTTATTCACGTGAATTAAATTGTTTAATTTAAATTGGGTAAACAACTGTTCAGGATTGTTTTAATATGTGAAAAAATAGGAGGTTAACAGACGTGTTTGTTTACTTTCACTTTTCCTTTTCATTATATTTAATTATTCTCTTCAAGATAACGTAAATTGTTAAGAAAATTGTTTTCTTTTAGTGCCTTCAGGAATGTTACAGAATTTTTTCTTTAGCCATTATTGCCAGAATTCCTATCTTCATCCCAGTGCCGGTGAAGACAAAGATAAAATCAATCTACAGATTCTGCAATAGCCATCACTGAACTGCTTGTAGAACTTGCCTGGATTATGTATCACTTGTATGCATTGTGAACTCACTTGTATGCATTGTGAACTATCTGCTGGTGCAGCGAATTGTGGCAGTGTTGGGGTACTTATGTTGATGCTGTCATCAGTGATAGAATTTTTCCAATAGGAGCCATCAATTGACTTGGTGTATCTTCCCTATTCTCACTTGATAGAGGTCAGGAAACTTACAGAGGGAGGCGAAAGACTTCATCAGCAATGACTGCTCTTTTGGCAATTTTGGTTTTGGATGCACACATGGGATTTTTCTTTAGATCTATCAGGTTCTGAGAATCAAAGCCACAACCTCACTCAGGGCCAAGAGGCTGATTCAGACACATCCCTTTCCAAAGTAATTAAGCAAAGAGCCACAGGTGATGCCCATTCATTTTAATTTGAAAACTGTTTTCTTCAGGCTCCACAAAGGGGTGGCCTGAGGCAAAGACATTCCTAACATTCAGGGCAAGGGAACCATAGGTAAGCAAATTGCCCAAAGCAGGGTTTCTCCACTGAGACTTTTCTGGTTACACTGATCTCTGAGGTTTCTGAGATGTTCCCATTCCCTTCAGCTATCCAGTACATGGCTATGTCACAGAGTTTGGAGGTGGTACATATCTTGGACACAAAACCATGTGCCTATTCTGGAGAGAGGCCAGAAATCAGGAGGTGAACAGGAACTTAGGAAGATAGTAGGTGTTGTCTATCCATAAGGCAAGCCGCAGTCCATTCATAAAAAGGGCAGAATAAATGCCTGGAAGCTTCCTACTAGTCAGGACACCTCCATTGATGTATTCGCTTTTCTAATAACTACAACCACGGACACAGTGGATACACAGACATAGAAAAACTCGCCTTCTCAAATGACTTACTAGAAACAGTCGACTCCAAACCAAACAAACAACCTTTGCTACCTATTCTCAGAACATGAGACAAAACCACGAACTCACACCCACACCCACTAAGGCACCTCATTCCCACAACAAGGTCTGTGACTATCCGGAGTGTCCTCTGACTGGTGGACCATACTATGTTCCCCCAAAATGGCCTGTCCTTTATCAGATCAGGTCCCTTTTGCCAACTCTGTTAAGTTGTCAGGAGCCAGCAATGAGCCACTACCTGCTTCCTCAGGAAAGGCCCCTCTTCAGAGTTCTCCTAGCATTTGGTCATCCTCACATCAGGAGGTACCAAGAAAGACTGACTCTGTCCTTGGAAAATTCAAACAAGTGTGCCCACTGGGAATGGGACTGGCACTGGCTCTGGGTGGCTGGCTTCCTGGATCCCAAGTTCAGAGAGTTCCATCACCAAGGAAGTGAGGTAGGTCACTTCCTTCAGGAACTGAATGAGGTCAATACCTTGGCAACCACTTTGTCCTAACAGTTGTTTACAAGGGTCCCATGAGATGGAGGCTGCCCCTACTTTCTCTGACTCAGGCATAAGTTAGAATGGTATATCAACCACAGGCACCATGGAACAGCTCTCCACACAGGCCTGGTTTTGTCCATCTTCTCTACATTAAGAACAGAGCAACTGATTCAGACACAATACTTCATCCTGACCGGTTTTTTTGCCATGGAAGATGATTTTGTGCTCTCAGATCCTTCATAGCTGCCTAAGTCTTCTCCAGGGATCATTTCTGCATGGACCTTTGAGGATTTCAGCAGGTGGAAAATCCCCTACATACCTGTATTGTAAGACCAACTCTGTCCCTGCTCTACTGTAAAGATAGATTGATGGAACAGTGTATGCTTAGGGTTAATAACAAGTTTGATTTGGCTTAGGAATCATTCTGTGCAATGAATAATGGTTTTGGGAACCTGCGATATTTACAAGAATATATAGGTGAAATATAAGTATGAACACAGAAATCTAGGTAAGATTTGACGCCCAGAAGTGCATTGGGCCCTTGATTGAAATACTCAGCTTTGAATTATATTCTGCACAGATGTCTCAGATAAATTGATATACAATGGCATAGGACCTTGTACCTTGGATGATTGAATGTCAAAAAGAACATCCAGTCAGAAGGATAGTCAGTAGGATTAGGAAGATATTCATAGGTTTAGAAAGCAGCGTGAGTATAGGATTTGAACCAAACGTTCTATAACAGTAGGGTTTCGGGTAGAGAATGAATGTAAATATCAACACATGTGAAGAGCCAGTCACATTGATGAACTCTGGAAAGTATGTAGGAAACCATATATCAATAGAGACATTAGGAAATCAGGCAAAGTATAAAGTACGTGATAGGATCAGGCATTTTCAACAGTGTTGAGGTTGAATATATAATCTTAGGAAGAAACAAATATGTAGTCACCAATAAAATTGACATTTGATAGCATTAGGCAACCTGGACATAGATGTTTTTAGTAATCCATACTCACTTTCCATTTAGACTTCGGTACAAACATAAGTGTGACCTTTGCATTTTGTGAAAGAAGTCTCATGAAAAGACCAGTCATGAAACCCTGTGGAAAACATGTTTTCTGAATTAGGAAGTGATGAAAAGTAAAACAAAATGCCTATAAATTTCTGAACTAATGAATTAAATATATATCCTATCATGTGCATTAACTGAAGAAAAAGAAATGTACCAGTATTGAATAAAAATGAATGACAAAATACACATCACGTCCCATAGGAATCTACTTGCATTGATATAAAACTGTGTCAGTTACTGCAGAAATATTAGGATTTGTATGCACCATTTACTGTTAGTTTTCAGTAATAGGAATCAAATATGTAGTTCAGGTGGATGAATATTTCTCAGAATAATCTTGTGAAAAGTTGATTATTAATCCACATACATGAATATGAATGAATTTACGGAGTGTATAATAAGACACATATATTTCATATTTTGAAAAATCTGTAGAGTGTGTGTGTATATATATACAAACATACACACACACACACACACACACACACACACGCACGCACACAAACAGACATTAAAAAGTAGCAATATATCCCAATTGAAATTCACCACGAAATATATGTCATCCACAGATCCAAATAAATTTGTTTTACTGAACATGGATTCATGTATAATTTTATTGTACTAGGAAGCTCATCAATAGTTTGAATTTTCAGTTTCAACAGCGTTTAGGAGGAGTGATCTCTTCTCACAATTTGTGTCTGCCAAGTCAGCCACCTCACAAGAATGTACGTGTGGTACCAGGTAGGATTCTATATGTGCATATAAAAATACATGTGCTGAATAGGATACAGAGAAAGGTAGACAGGAATTCACATTTTTGTTAACTTTAAAAACACATGGAGAACCATTTCAACAAAAAATTGACTAGATTTATAACTCCTACCCTATATAATGCAAAAGGCAATTCCAATGATACACCATTCCTCCTCTGAACTGCTTGTATTTCTATTCTGTTTGGATTAATTTTCTCCATCATATTAGAATTAGTAGTCAGAGTCTAGTTGGCATGGGTTTGTGTCAGGGATTCAGTATTTTGAATGAAAATTTGGAAAATGATTCCAATGTTTATGCAAATATATGCTACAAAAGTATCTTCCCACTCTCATCCATAACAATGCCTTGAGATTACCTTGGCCCCAAGTTAGACACAATTAGAGGAGAAGAGTTAGAAAATCTGTGAATACATATCTGGAATCAAATATGCTCACGAGTTCACAAACTTGGAGGTGGTAGAGGAGATTCCAAAAGTAAGGGACAGGGTAAACACTCCACAAACATGGAGCTCTGCTGGACTAAAGACTTCTTGAGGAACTGCCTCTGAGGTTGGGCACTTGAAATATATGTTGTAGTCAGGAGATTCAGCTTCCTTTGTAGTGAGACCATCAAATCTGGGTATGCTTCTATGTGACCTGGAATACATGATTTCTTATTTTCCAATAAACATGAGGAAGCTGTATTTAATTTTCTGTTTGTAGGTAAACTGTGGCCACTGGGGGCTAATTGTTTACTCTTGTGGACTCTGAAGCCATTTGGTCATCCTCCAGTTTTCCTGGTGTTGCTTGCTGCTGCACTGGGAGTTTCGTATTTGCTTCACGAATTACAAGGAATTCACCTGGGACAAAGTGCTGGAGGGAGTTCTGTCACCTGTGGTGAGTCAGGGTCTGCAGAAGAATGTACCAACCAGGCTTCTATTCCACATAGCTTGCCTCCTTGACCATAGCAACCGGATTCTGAACATTGGCCTGAAACCTCTCCATATAACAAGATACCTTTACATAGAAGCGTCTGCTGGGTGCATCATGTCAGTCACAAGCCAATTGGAAGCCAATGGCAGATCCACATGGCCCCACCACAGATGTTTTTTTATCACACACCTGCCCATCACTGCACTAGGCCCACTACTCAGCAGGGTCCAACTTCCTGGAATCTCTGTTATACACCATTTTCATGAAACTCAGTCAATCAAGTCACTGTCCTGCATAATCATGTTCAGCAACAGGACAACCAAAGTTTCTCCAGTGCCATCTGGTCATGGGAATTTCAAAAATCTCATGGTATTTATCTAGCAATTTTTCAAGGATGAAGTTGGCAGCATGTGGGTTTCAATTTATTCAGGGACCATTAAATGTTGTGGAAGTTCATTTCAAATGAAGTTCTGGAGAACTCTCACAGGCAAGGTTTCCCAAAGATTGGCCAAAGGGTCACATAAATCCAGGCCCATTGAGGTCTACAATGTAACGTCCATGTGTGTTTTGACTCTCAACTAAGACTGCCAAGTCGTTAAGAATAAAATCATGTGATATCAAGCCTGAGATTCCCAGTGGTCTCTGGAAAGCCACCCTGGGCCTAGATCTCAGTTTCCAAGGGTGACTCTCATGCTTGGCCTTCTGAAATCCCAACTCAATTCATGGCAATACTTCTCTAAGTTCAGTTCCTGTACTCAGTCTCTAAGGGAATCACACCAGAGTTCAAACTCAGGTGGACTCAGTCATCCCTTTCAACTGCCACAAAAATAACCACAATTAATACCAAAACACTCCCACATGGCCCTCACCTTCTTCCATATAGACACTCATCATAACCTCTGACTGTAGATTTCCATGAGGAATGCAGCCCAAGACAGTGTCCAAAATACGCTTTCTTGCCCCTCATTTACCTAAATTCTGAGTGACCTGGACACCCTACCTGTGAACCAGAAGTGATCAAATAGGCCTGCCGTTAATACTGATCCACTTCTCAAATTTGAGACCTACTGACTGTGGGGTGTAGATTCTTTATGTGAATTGGAGTCATGAGAAAACCCAACCACCTATGTGCTAGCCTCTGCAGGGAATTGAAGAACTCATTTGACCTAAAGGATCCCTATTCTCACTTGATTGATGTCAGAAACCTTACAGAGGAAGGCGAAAGACTTCATCCACAATGACTGCTCTTTTGCTATTTTGGTTTTGGATGCACACATGGGATCTTTCTTTAGATCCATCAGTTGCTGAGAATCTAAGCTACAGCCTAACACAGGGCCAAGACGCTGATTCAGACACATCTCTTTGCAAAGCAATTAAGCAAAGAGCCACAGCTGATGCCCATTCTTTTTTATTTGAAAAAGGTTTTCTTCAGACTTCACAAAGCGTTTTCCTTAGGCAAAGACCTTCCTGACATTCAGGGAAACAGAACAATAGGTAAGCAAAAGGCCCAAAGCAGGGTTTCTCCAATGAGACTTTACAGGTCACACTGGTATGTGAGTTTTCTGAGATGCTCGCCATTCACTTCAGTTATTCAGTACATGGCGATGTCACAGAGCATGGAGGTGGTACATATCTTGGATACAAAACCATAAGCCTATTATGGAGAGTGACCAGATTTCTGGAAGAAAACAGGAACTTAGGAAGATCGTAGGTGTTGCCCATCATTATGGCAAGCCGCATTCTATTTATAAATTGGGCAGCATGAATGCTGGTAAGCTTTCTAAAAGACAGGACACATCCATTGATGCTTTCTCTTTTCTAATATCTACAATCACGGACACAGTGGGATACAGCGACACAGAAACACTCGCATTGTCAAATGACTTACTAGAAACAATTCCCCCCAAACCAAACAAACCTCATTTCCTACCTCTTCTCAGAACATGAGCCAAAACCACAAACCCACACCCACACCCACAAAGGCACCTCTTTCCTCCAAGTAGGTTGTGACTATTTGGAGTGTCCTCTGACTGTGGGCCATTCTAGGTTCCCCCAAAATGGCCTGTCCTGTCTCAGATTTTGTGTCCTTTGCCAAGTCTCTGAAGTTGTCAGGAGCCAGCAGTGAGCCACTACCTGTTTTCTCAGGAAAGGCCCCTCTTCAGAGTTTTCCTGCCATTTGGCCATCCTAACATCAATAGGTACCAAGAAAGACTGACTCTGTCCTTGGGAAATTCAAAAAGTAAAACCACTGAGACTGGGACTGGGGCTGTCAATGTTTGACTGGCTTCCTGGATGGCAAGTTCACAGAGTTCCATCACCAAGGAAGTGAGGTGAGGTCACTTCCGTCAGGAACTGAATGAGTTCACTGCCTTGGCAACCAATCTGTCCTAAGAGTTGCTTCCAAGCTTCCCATGAGATGGAGGCTGCCCCTGCTTCCTGTGACCCTTTCACAAGTTAGAATGGTATATCACCCATAGGCACCCAGGAGCAGCTCTCCACACAGGTATCATTTGGTCCATCTTCTCTACATTAAGAATGGAGAGGCTGATTCAGACAGAACCCTTCACCCTGACCAGGTTGTTTTCCATGGAAGATGACTTTTGCACTCTCAGGTCCTTCAGAGTTGCCTACATCTTCTCCAGAGATTATATCTGCATGGACCTTTGAGGTTATCAGCAGGTGGAAGATTCCCTATATTCCTGTATTGTAACACCAACTCTGTCCCTGCTCTTCTGTAACGTTAGATTGAGGGAACCATGTATGGTTAGGGTTAATAACATGTTTGATTTGGGTTAGGAATCATTATGCTGAATAAATAATGGTATTGGGAACCTGCAATATGTATAAAAATATATAGGTGAAATATATGTATAAAAACAGAAATCTAAGTAACATTTGAAGCCCAGAAGGGCACTGGGCCCTTGATTGGGATACTTAGCTTTGAAAAAATTGATATACAATGGCATAGGAGCTTGTACTTTGGATCATAGAATGTAGAAGAGAACATCCAGTCAAAAAGGATAGTCGGTAGTGAAAGGTTAATAAAATAGGTACTTGTCACTTACTGTTTTTCTGTATGCTTAACAAAACACTGTTGAAATCTTGAGAACTGTTTGCTAATCTTGTTCCCAGAATGTGCTGTCCCCAACTGCCAAAGTGTAGAATGTACTCCCTCACCCGGTTGCATGCAAACCGACCACTCGCCCTGACCCATCAGTATACTTCCCTCCCTGCCCTCTCCAAGGAAAATATATATGTTCTGCTTAAACTGTTCTCAGGGCTCTCTGCTCTATTCAAGTGAGCTCCGAGCCCCAGCATGCTGGACCCAGAATAAACCCTTTGCTGTTGGATAAGACAGTCTGTTAGTGGTCTCTTCCTTCCATGCTCACCCGACCTTTACATATGGAGATTCCACCGAGTTTTGGCAGCGGCGGACAAAAGACCCTAACGGGTTCCTCTTGGGTTAAGTAAGGCGCCTCTTTCTTCTTTCAGTGTTAAGGTTAGTGCTGGGCAAAATGGCTGTCGATGAAGAGCGTGAGTTCTCTCCGATGGTGGCTGACAGACGTGTCACAGAGCCACAGGCCACGTCCCTGGGGAACTTCCCAAAGACTCGGGAAATCGAGGAACAATAGTCTCCTCTACTCAGTAATATTTTGTATCTGATTCGGAATTGCCAGCCCATTGGGTTTTGCTGGCTACTCAGTCTTGGTCTCAGTTTTGGATGTCCATTGAATGTCTTTATTGTCTTGTCTTGTCTGTGTCGTGTGTCTTGCATTCACTCTTTGTGTATCTTTCATTATGGGACACAGCACTTCAATGCCCCTGTCCCTGACCCTTGATCACTGGACCAAAGTCCGCTTAAGGGCTCAGAATCTTTCTTTTTTAGTTAAACGCTGGACCTTTAAGAATCTCTGTGCCTCAGAATGGCCCACCTTTGAATTTGGATGGCCCCTAGAAGGATCTTTCTACTTCCCACTAATTTAAGAAGTCAGAGATATTGTCTTTCACCCGGGCACACATAGCCATCCGGATCAACAGCCATATATCTTAACTTTGCTGGACCTCTGCAAATCTCCTCCTCAATGGGTGAAGCCTTTCTTTGTCCCTTCCCCTGCTCCTACTCCTTCCCCCATGATCTCTCAAACCCTCTGCTCCTCCTCCTCCTCCACCCTTTGTATTCCCTGAGTCAAAAGATTTGACTCTTCTGGACTCTCTTCCCCCTTATTATACCCTGCCTTCGTCCCCCAACCACCAACACCCTCTATGTAATTCCCCTGCAGCTGACTCAGCCTCTCTACCACTGGAGGAATATAAGCTGGCCCAGCGCCCTCCAGATAACTCCCCCGCAGCACACACAGCCCCTCCTCCGCAGGAGGAAGCTAGCCCAGCTAAGGAAACTTGATGGTGGTGAATGATTGAAAACCCTGGAACTCCTGTGATGCTCCCACTATGTCTCTACAGACCATTGATTGATGAAGGCCATAGGGGGAAAATGCAAGCCTACAAATATTGGCCTTTCTCCTCTTCCGACCTATATAACTGGAAATATAACAATCCCCCTTTTTCCGAGGACCCCACAGGGCTCACAGGTCTGGTTGAGTCATTGATATTTTCACATTTGCCTACTTGGGATGACTGTCAACAATTCCTAGGGACTCTCTTCACGACAGAGGAACAAAAGAGAATCTTCCTGGAAGCTATAAAAAAATGTCCTCCGACCAGATTGGAGAGTGATACATCTTCCCAACTTAATCAAAGCTGGTTTTCCTTTGAAACAACCCAACTGGGACACCAACACCATTGAAGTTAGAAAGCATCTGTCCACTTATCGCCAGGTTCTAATAGTGGGCATCCGAGTGGCCACTAGGCGACCAACTAATTTGGCCAAGGTAATAGAGATTATTCAAAGGCCTGATGAATCTCCCTCTATGTTTCTAGAGAGAATTATGGAGGCAAGTAGGAGATATACTCCTTTCGATCCTCAGGCAGAGGATCAAAAGGCATCTGTCATGATGGCCTTTATTGGGCAAGCTGCCCTGGATATTAAAAGAAAGTTACAATGCTTAGATGGATTACAAGATATGACTTTGAGAGATTTAGTCAGAGAAGCCAAGAAAATATACCTTAAGAGAGAAACTGAGGAAGAGAATAAAGCAAAGTGAGGATAAAAGAAACAAAAGACAGAATAAGGCGTTGACTAAGGTCCTGGTCACAACAACAAAAGGGCCAGAAATTAAGAAACAGGGAGACAGGAAGGGATACCTGGTCCCATGCCAGAGGCCACCCCTGGCCTCAGATCAATGTACCTACTGTACAAAAAAAAGGACACTGGGCCAAAGAGTGCACTAGAGAGGGACAGCCACGCCAGTCAGCCATTCTGACTCTGGAGGATGACTATGAAAGTCGGGGCTCAGATCTCCTCCCCGAGTTCAGGGTAACTTTTGAAGTGGAGGGTACCCCAGTAATCTTTGAAGTGGATAAAGGGGCAATATACTCATCCCTAGTGTCACATTGGGCGCTCTATCAAATAAAAGGTCTCTAGTTCAAGGGGCTAATGACAGTAAATATCGGGCTTGGACAACTAAGAGGATCATGGACCTGGGGAAAGGAAAAATCCATCACTCCTTCCTAGTAATCCCAGAATTCCTAGGCCCATTGATGGGCAGAGATCTGCTCACCAAGTACCGGGCCAAAATAACTTTTAACCCTGAAGGCCCCCAAGTGGAATTTCTAAATCCTTCACTAAAAACTCCTATAGTCACAGCTCTAAATATGTCAGTAGAAAATGCACATCAACTCACTCACCTTGGTTCAAAGAAACTGCAGGTATTTCTGAAGTATCAAGAACAGAGTTTTCCACTAACTGACTCACAGCAAAAAGAAATAACTAAATGGGTAAAAAAAAGCCTGTCGAGTCCATCAATTGGTAAATGCTTACCCTTCCAAGCTTCCTGCAGGAAAGCACCTACGAGGAACCAGACCAGGACAATTCTGGGCAGTTGACTTTACTGAAATTAAGCCAGCAAGGTATGGACATAAATATCTTCTAGTCTTTGTAGATACATTTTTAGGATGGATTGAAGCCTTCCCCACTAAAAGAAAAAAAAAAGAAACAGTGCAAATGGTGGTCAATCAGATCCTGAAAGACATTTTTCAAAGATACGGCCTGCCAAAGGTAATACGGTCTGATAATGCACCGGCGTTCGTGGCCCAAGTAAGTCAGGGGTTAGCCAGGAACCTGGGGATTCATTGGAAGTTTTATTGAGCTTACAGACCCTAGAGTTCAGGACAGGTAGAAAGAATGAATAGAACCATTAAAGAGACCTCAACAAAATTAAGCTTAGAGACCAGCATAAATGATTGGACTATGCTCATGCCTTATACAATGTTTCGTGCAAGAAATACGCCCTCTGTTTCTTTGAGTAACCACACCCCCTGTGAATACCTAGGGTGCCTCTCCTCCAGTAATGGACCAAAGCCCAACTCTAAGACCTAACGATCCCTTTCACACCCCCTTGCTTGACAGACTTAAAGCTCTTGAAAGATCTCAGTGATACCTGTGGAAAAAGCTGGCCACTGCCTACCAAACTGGGGACGAGGGGACTCCACATCGATATCAAGTAAGAGATTCATCTACATAAGATGATATCAGGTGTCATCCCTGGAACCCCACTGGAAAGGACCATACCAGGTGGTACTTATAACATCTACAGTGGTAAAGGTAGACGGAATCACTTCCTGGATCCATGCCTCTCATCTCAAGCCTGCGCC
The DNA here is from genome assembly GCF_048772815.1 of Callospermophilus lateralis. Taxonomy (NCBI): domain Eukaryota; kingdom Metazoa; phylum Chordata; class Mammalia; order Rodentia; family Sciuridae; genus Callospermophilus; species Callospermophilus lateralis. The sequence continues at coordinate 535,319 of NW_027510789.1, forward strand.
CTGTCCACACTCTGGCTGGAAACTGGAAAAGACTGGTAACACTTTCAAATTGCATATTCACCATGTGGATAAGCCTATAGACTCTCCCCTCAGCCACAAGTAGTCCTAACCCTCATCAGCCCGTTCAGCAGCGTTGGCTGATCACAAATTCTACTGGAAAAGAAGTATAATCTATCTCGCATACAGCCCACTTAGGGACCTGGTGACCATCTCTCCACCCAGACATTTGTCAGCTGGCTATAGGTCTTTCCTAATGGGATATCCCTGATGAATAGGATCCCACTAAAATTCCATTAAATCCCTTCCTTACCATAGATAATGGAAACAAACATTATGGATGTAGGGACACACGAGCCAGATGCAGGTTGGCTAGCCTAGATTACTGTGTTTACCTGGCCGACTGTCAAAGCCATAAACAGCCATGGCTATGTGGGGGAAAAGCCGACTTCTTCTGTAAGTCATGGGGATGTGAGCATACAGGGGCTGCCTGATGGAACCTAAACTCCGCATTAAATTCAGTACACAGCATTGGCCATATTACGAATTAGAAAACAAAAACTGATGGCAACCAGAGGGGACTCTAGATCCCCAAATCCTGTGTGACCTTTTTAACATTTGCTGGTGCTCAAAAGGGTAAAAGGAGATTCCACTATGTAGAGGCCTTTTCCCTTCTTCGCTCACATCCTGAACTATGCTTATCCAATAGATCCTCACCTTCAGCCTTCTGCTCCAGAGTCTCTGCTGTCACTCCCACCTCAGCAACCTGATTTCTCCACTACAATTATTAGATCAAAAATCCAAATCTCTGCTGGTTCTCAGACCATTGCCCCCTTGCTGACGTAGCAGGTACTGAGGTACCCCTCCACCCACTCACTCCTCTCTTCTCCTGTCAGTGCCCGCACCGGGTCCCACCAGGTCCTCTTACCAACTAACCCAAAGCTCAAACCAGCTGAGAAGAGCCCTCAGACCCATATCCAAGATGTAATGAAAATGGCCTTTAAAGTTGCTTTGTCATCACTGAAAACAGTTTACTAAGAATTTAAAGTCCCTAACATGTGTTTTGGGATACTCACAACCATCTTCTTCTTTGCTCTACCTGTTCTACTGCTCAAATATTTGTTGCTAGGAAAATTCCAAACCACTTTCCAATTATTTTTTTACATCTCTCTTTTCTCATTCTCAGATACTCTGAGCTGCTCTCAGCCCCACCTTCTCCGTCTTTCCCCTCTGTACCAGGCCCAAGAAAAGTCTTTAACTGACCTTCTCCAGAAGTCTTCACCATGGCTGACTTTAGGACTTTCAGCAAAAGAGTCCCTATAAAAAAGTTCAATGTAGTTAGGAACCGAGGAAAAAACAGAAAAAAAACTGCTTTTTTCAACTTCTGCAGACTGTGAACTTCTGAGCCCCTTCCATTACATGTTGGGTACAAAATTCTGAAACTACCTAAACTTGGGTTTCAGAGGATTACTTGATTACAACAGATTCAATGCCCTCTGAATCTGGTTGCCACCAAATAGGACTGTTTCCCTGTCTTCAGTGCTATCTTAGGTGAGTTGCCTTGTCCGTCCCTACTACAGGATGATTCTATATACTTAAACATTGTTAATGTTTTCATGAAATGGTCAACAGATGTGATTAATTGTGTAATCGTGCAGATGTTTCCCAGAGTGCTCTATCACAATGCAGGTTCATTTGAAGATCAAATAGGGGGGCATTCAACCCGGTTCCACTGAAAATATATATCCCTCAACTTAGCCATCATATTAGGAATAGAAATTGCTGCACTGGTGGCCACGGGAACCACTGCCTTTGTCCATGGGACTCAACAAATGACCCAACAAATGACAGCAATAGACCAAAACTAAGATATTAGAAACCTCCATCAGAGCTTTGCATGAGTCTTTTACCTCTCTCTCTGAAGTTGTTTTTCAGACCACTCGAGGGTTGGACCTCCTTGTCATGAGAGAAGGGGCCTCTGTGCTGCATTGAGAGAAGAAAGTTGTTTGTATGCCGAGCATACTGGAGTTGTAATAAAATCTAAGAGTAAATTAAAAAGATTCCTTGAAAAGCATCAAAGAGACAGAGAGGCCCAAAAAAGGTGGTTTGAGTCTTGGTTCACACAGTCTTCCTGGTTAACTATGTTTTTATCAACCCTGGCCGGTCCAATAATAATCCTCATATTATTGCTAACTATTAAACCCTGTTTTCTCAACCGTGTAATTTCTTTTCTCCAGGCTCAAATTGGACGAGTTAAACTTATGGTAATACCCTACTAGTATACATAGAATGTGACACCCCCCAATGATCATTTTTATGATTAAAAGTAGCCAGAAGAAGAAGTGGGGAATAAAAGGTTAATAAAATAGGTACTTGTCACTTCCTGTTTTTCTGTATGCTTAACAAAACACTGTTGAAATCTTGAGAAATGCTTGCAAATCTTGTTCCCAGTATGTGCTGTCCCCAACTGCCCAACTGCAGAATGTGCTCCCTCACCCAGTTGCACGCAAATCGCCCACTCGCCCTGATCCATCAATAAACTTCCCTCCCTGCCCTCTCCAGGTAAAGTATATAAGCTCTACTTAAGCGATTCTCAGGGCTATCTGCTCTATTCAAGTGAGCTCTGAGCACCAGCATGCTGGACACTCAATAAACCCTTTGCTGTTGCATGAGATAGTCTGTTGGTGGTTTCCTCCTGCGAAGCTCGCCCGACATTTACTATAATGATTGAAAGTAGAAGAGAACATCCAGTCAAAAAGGGATTGTTGATAGAAATAGGAAGATAGTACGTTTAGGAAGAAGTGTGAGTATAGGATTTGGAACAAAAGTTCGTTAGCTACAGGGTTTCGGTTACAGAGTGATTGTTAAAGTCAGCACAGGTGAAGAGTCAGTCACAATGATGAACTGGGGAAAACATGAAGTAAAGCAGATATAAATAGAGACATTACAAAATAAGGCAAAGTATAAAGTGAGTGATAGGATTAGACATTTTGAACAGGGTTGAGTTTGAATACATGATTTAGGAAGAAACAAATATGTAGTCACCAATAGGATTGACATTTGAGAGCATTAGGCAAATTTCAGGTGGATGAATATTTCTGAGAATAATCTTGTGAATAGTTGATTATAAATCCACATACATGAATATGAATGAATTTAGGGAGTGTACATAAGACACATATATTTCATATTTAGAAAAATCTGGAGAGTACACACAGACAAAAAAGTAGCAATATATGTCAATCAAAATTCATCATAAAATATATATCATCCACAGATCCAAAAATATTCATTTTACTGAACATGGATTTATGTATAATGTTGTTCAACTAGGAAGCTCACCCATTGTTTCAATATTCAGTACCAACAGGGTTTAGTAGGAGTGATCTTGTCTCACAATTTGTATCTGCCAAGTAAGCCAAATCACAAGAACAAACGTGTGGTACCAGGTAGGATTGTATATGTCCATATTAAAATACACATGCTGAATAGGCTACAGAGAAAGGGAGACAGGAATTCACATGTTTGTTAACTTTAAAAATACATGGAGAACTATTTCAACAAACAATTGACTAGATTTATAACTCCTACTCTGTATCATGCAGAAGGGAAGTCCAACTATACACCGTGCCTCCTCTGAACTACTTGGATTTCTATTCTGTTTGGGTTATTTTTCTCCATCATATTAGGATTAGAAGTCAGAGTCTGGTAGGGTATGGGTTAGTGTCAGGGATTCAGTATTTTGAATGGAAAACAGGAAATTGAATCCAATGTGTATGCAAACATATGCTACAGAAAAATCTTTCCACTCTCATCCAGAACAATGCCTTGACATTACCTTCGCCTCAAGAAAAACACAATTAGAGTAGAAGAGTTAAAAAATTTGTGAATACCTATCTGGATTGGAAAATGCTCCCGATTTCACATCATTGGAGTTGGTAGAGGAGTTTCTAAAAGTAATGGACAGGGTAAACACTCCACAAACCTCGAGCTCTGCTGGCCTAAATATTTTTGAGGATCTGCCTCTGAGGTTGAGCACTTGAAATATATGCTGTTGTCAGGAGCTTTAGCTTACTTTGTAGTGAGACCATCAAAGCTGGGTCTGCATCTATGTGATCTGGATGACATGGTTACTTACTTTCCAATGAAATCAGGCAACAGTGCTGAATTCTCTCTTTGTACGTAAACTGTGGCCTCTGAGGGCTAATTGTCTCTTCGTGTGGACTGTGAAGCCATTTGGCCATCCTCTAATTTTCGTGGTGTTTTTGCTGCTGCTCTGGGAGTTTGGTATTTGCTTCACAAAATACGAGTTCAAATGGGACACAGTACTGGAGGAGTTCTGTCAGGTGTGGGGGGAAGGGTCTGGAGGAGAATGCACCAAACAGTATTTTATCCCACGTAGCTTGCCCCCTTGACAATAGCAACATGATTCAGAACATTGCCCTGAAACTTCTCCATATAACAAGATTCCTTTACATATAAGGGTCTGCTGGCTACACCATGTCAGTCACAAGCCATTTGGAATCCAATGGTAGATCCTCATGGCCCTACCACTGATGTTTTATCAAACAACTGCACACCACTGCTCTGGGCCCCTACTCAGCAGGATCCAACTTACTGGCATCTCTGTTCTAAACCATTTTCATGAAACCCAGTAAATCAAGGTACTGTCTGGTATACTCATGATCAGCAACAAGACATCCAAAAGTTTTCCAGTGCCACCTGGTCATGGGAATTTCAAAAATTTCATGGTATTTATCTAACCATTTTTCAAAGATGAAGTTGGAGTCACTGTGGGTTTCAATTCATTCAGGAATCATTAAATGGTGAGGAAGCTCATTTCAATGATAGCTCTAAAGAACTCTCACAGGCAAGGCTTCTGAAAGAGTGCCCAAAGAGGCCACATAAAGCCAGGCCCATTGAGGTCTACAAGGTGAGGCCCATGTGTGTTTTGACTCTCAACTCAGCCTGCCAAGTCTTTAATAATAAAATCATGTTATATCCTGGCGGAGATTCCCAGTGCTCTGTGGAAAGCCACCCTGGGCCTAGATCTCAGTTTCCAATGGCGACTCTCATGCATGGCCTACTAAAATTCCAACAAAATTCATGGCAATATTTCTCTGACTTTAGTTCCACAACTCAGTCTCTAAGGGGAATCACACCAGAGTTCAAGCCCAGGTGGACACAGTCATTTTTTCCAACCGACACACAAATGACCAAAATTATAACCAAAACACCTCCACATGACACTAATCCTCTTCCATGTAGAGACTCATCCTCACCTCTGGCGAAGGTTTCTATGAGGGGCGCAGCCGAAGACAGTTTCCAAAATAAGCTCGCTTGCCCCTCATTTGCCTAAAGTCAGGGTGGCCTGGACACCCTTCCTGTGAACCAGGAGTGACAAAATAAGCATGCCTTTAATACTGCTCTGTTTCTTCAATTTGAGCCCTACTGATTTTCAGATATAGATTCTTTATTTCATTTGGAGTCATGTGAAAACCCCAGCACCACTGCAGGGCTTGGAAGAACTCATTTCATCCAAAGAATCCCTATTCTCACTTGATAGAGGTCATGAACCTAACAGAGGAAGGCAAGTGACTTCATCCACAATCACTGATCTTTTTGCAATTATGGTTTTGGATGGACACAAGCGATCATTCTTTAGATCTATCAGGAGCTGAGAATCTAAGTCACAGCCACACATAAGACCAAAAGGCTAATTCAGCCACATCCCTTACCAAAGCAATTAAGCAAAGAGCCACAGATGATGCCCATTCATTTCCATTTCAAAACTGTTTTCCTCAGGCTTCACAGAGGGGTGGCCTGAGGCAAAGGCCTTCCAGACATTCAGGGCAACAGAAAAATAGTTAAGCAAAAGATCCAAAGTAGGGTCTCTCCTCTGAGACTTTCCTGGTCACACTGATATTTGACATTCAGGGCAACAGAACAATAGTTAAGCAAAAGATCCAAAGTAGGGTCTCTCCACTGAGACTTTCCTGGTCACACTGATATCTGAGTTTTCTGAGAATCTCGCCATTCTCTTAAGCTATCCAGTACATGGCCATGTCACAGGGCTTGGAGGTGGTACATATCTTGGAAACAAAACCATGAGCCAATTATGGAGAATGGCCAGAATTCAGGAAGAAAACAGGAACTTAGGTAGATAGCAGGTGTTGCCCATGGATAAGACAGGTTGCATTCCATTCATTAATTGGCCAGGATGAATTATGGGAAGATTTATACTAGACTAGACATATATTAATGCATTATCTTTTCAAATGTCTACAACAACGGACACAGTGAAATACACAGACATAGGAACACTAGTCTGGTCAAACGACTTTCTAGAAATAGTCCACTGCAAATGAAAAAACCGACTTTCCTACCTATTCTCAGAACATGAGACAGAACCACAAACACACACCCACTCCCACAAAGGCACCTCCTTCCCTCAAGTAGGTCTGTGACTATCCAAAGTGTTCTCTGACTTGTGGGCCATACTATCTTCTCCCAAAATGGCCTGTCCTCTATCAGATCTGGTTTCCTTGGCCAACTCTGTGAAGGTGTCAGGAAAAAGTGGTGAGCCACTACCTGCTTTCTCAGGAAAGGTCCCTCTTCAGAGCTCTCCTCCATTTGTCCTTCCTCACATCAGTAGGTACCAAAAAAGACTGACTCTGTCCTTGTTAAATCCAACCAAGTGAGCCCACTGATACTGGGACTGGGACTGCTTCTGGGTGCCTGACTTCTTGGATACCAAGTTCAGAGAGTTCCATCACCAAGGAAATGAGGTATGTCACTTTCTTTGGAACTGAATGAGGTCACTGCCTTGGCAAACACTTTGTCCTAAGAGTTGCTTCCAAGGGTCCCATGAGATGGAGCCGGCCTCTACTTCTTGTGACACTTTCACTAGTTAGAATGGTATATCAACCAGAGGAACCTGGGAACAGCTCTTCACCCAGGCCTGGTATTGTCCATCTTCTCTACAATAAGAAGAGAGAGGCTGATTCAGACACATCCCTTCATCCTGACCAGGTTGTTTGCCATGGAAGATGACTTTTGCTCTCTCAGGTCCTTTATACCTGCCTAAATCTTCTCCAGGTATCATTTCTGAATGGACCTTTGAGGTTCTCGCAGGTGGAAGGTACCCTAATTTCCTGTATTGTAAGAACAACTCTTTCCCTGCTCTTCTGTAAAATGAGATTGAGGGAACAGTGTAGGTTTCGGGTTAATAACATGTTCGATTTCAGTTAGGAATCATTCTGTGAGATGAATAATGGTATTGGGTACCTACGATATTTATAAGAATATAGAGTTGAAATAAATGTACAAAAACAGAAATCTAAGTAAGATTTGAAGGCCAGAAATCATTCGGCCCTTGACTGGCATACTTAGCTTTTAAATATGTTCTGCAAAGATGTCTCAGATAATTCAATAATAAATGGCATAGGACCTTGTACCTTGGATGATTGAATGTAGAAGAGAACATCCAGTCAAAAAGGGATAGTAGGTAGGATTAAGAAGATAGTCGGTAGGTTTAGGAAGAAGAGTGAGTATAGGATTTGTATCAAAAGTTCTTTCCTAATAGGGTTTTGGTTAGAGGGTGAATGTTAATGTCAGCACATATGAAGAGTGAGTCACTATGATGAGCTTGGGAAAATATGTAGAAAAGCAGATATCAATAGAGACATTATGAAATCATGCAAAGTATAAAATGAGTGATAGGATTAGACATTTTCTACAAGGTTGAGTTTCAATATATAATCTTATGAAGAAACAAATATGTCGTCACCAATAGGATTGACATTTGAGAGCATTAGGCATCCTGGACATGGATGTTTTAGTAATCCATGTACAATTTCCCTTTTGGCTTTGGTACAGTCTTAAGTGTGACCTTCACATTTTTAGTTCCGAATATTACTGTGATAAAATGTTTATGTAGATCAGGTGACATGTGTATTTCTACCACCTTTTCTGGGAGCAATATATTGAAGACATAAAATTAGTTTTGGGGGTACAAAGAGGTGTACCCTGTGTCTATGAATATAGAGATAAAGCATGAATAGACCATAATTTGAATAAATAATATAAGTTGTTCCAAATTTAAATTATGTATTGAACTGATATCTGAAAAATTACAGGAAATCTTATATTGATATACAATCATTCATTCCGACCAATTATACATCAAATGGTAATATTAGTGTTTTGGTTTATCATGAAGAGTGTGTGAGTTTTGCTTCAATAGTGATTATGGAAATTGAAAATAATGTGTTTGGAAAGAATTCTCATGAAAAGACCAGTCAAGAAACCCTGATAATACATGTGTTCTGAAGCAATAAGTGATTAAAGTTGAAACAAATGCCTATAAATTTGTGAACTTGTGGATGAAATGTATATCATATGATGTGCAAACCCTGAAGAAATAGTAATGTACCAGTGTTGAATACAAATGAACGTCAAATTACATATCATGTGCCATAGGAATCTACTTGCATTGATGTTAGACTGGGTTAGTTACTGTAGAATTATTAGGATTTGTATGCACCATTCACTGAAGTTAGTTTTCAGTACTAGGAAACAAACATGTATTTCAGTTAAATGAATATGTCTGAGAATAATCTTGTGAAAAGTTGATTATAAATCCAAGTACATGAACATGAATGAATTAAGAGAGTGTATATAAGACACATATTTCATATTTTGAAAAATCTACAGAGTGTATGTATATATACAAAAAAAAACACAAATAGACATTAAAAAGTAGCAATATATATGCCAAACAAAATTCATCATTAAATATATATCATCCACAGATGCAAAAATATTTATTTTACTGAACATGAGCTTATGTATAATGTTGTTCTACTAGGAAGCTTGTAGGTTGAATTTTCAGTTCCAACAGCGTTTAAGAGGAGTGAACTCTTCTCACAATTTGTATCTGCCAAGTCAGCCACCTCCCAAAAATGTACATGTGATACCTGGTAGGATTCTATATATGTATATAAATATACATGGGTGAAATGGCTACAGAGAATTGGAAACAAGAATTCACATATCTGTTAACTTTAAAAACACATGGAGAACTATTTCAATTAAAAATTGACTAGATTTATAACTCCTACCTTATATAATGCAAAAGGCAAGTCCAAATATACAACATGCCTCCTCTGAACTGCTTGTATTTATATTTGTTTGGGTTATTTTTCTCCTTTTTATTAGGTTGAGTAGTCTGAGCCTAATAGGTTCGGGTTAGTGTCAGGGATTCACTATTTCAATAGGAAAATTGAAAAATGAATCCAATGTGTATGCAAATATGTGCTGCATAAATATCCTTCCACTCTCATCCAGAGCAATGCCTTGTCAATACCTTTGCCCCAATTAAGACACAATTGGAGGAGAAGAGTTAGAAAATCAGTGAATACATATCTGGAATGGAAATGCTCAGGAGTTCACAATCTTGGAGGTGGTAGAGGAGTTTCCAAAAGTAAGGGACTGGGTTAACACTCCACAAACATGGAGATCTTCTGGCCTAAAAAATTTTGAGAAACTTTCTGTGAGGTTGGGCACTTGAAAAATATGTTGTTGTCAGGAGATTTGACTTCTTTGCGTGAGACCATCAAAGCTGGGTCTGCATTTATGTGACCTGGAGGACATGGCTTCTTATATTCCAATAAAGATGAGCAGCAGTGCTGCATTATCTCTTTGTAGGTAAACTGTGACCACTGGGGACTAAGTTTCTCCCCATGTGGACTGTGAAGCCATTTGGTCCTGGTCCACTTTTTGTCGTGTTTTTGCTACTGCACTCGGAGTTTGGTATTTGCTTCATGACATACAAGGAGCTAAACTGGGACACAATGCTGGAGGGAGTTCTGTCACGTGTGGTGTGCCAGGGTATGCAGGAGAATGCACCAACCAGGCTTCTATCCCTCATAGCTTGCCCCATTGCCCCCTTGTCCATATCAACCTAATTCTGAACATTGCCCTGAAACCTCTCCATATAACAAGATGCCTTTACATATAAGGGTCTTCTGGCTGCACCATGTAAGTAACATGCCATTTGGAATACAATGGTAGATCCTCATGACCCTACTACTGGTGATTTATCACACACCTGCCCAAAACTGCTCTAGGCCCACTACTCAGCAGGCTCTAACTTACTGGCATCTCTGTACTACACCATTTTCATGAAACCCAGTCAATCAAGGCACTGTCTGGTATACTCTTGATCAGCAATAGGACATCCAAAGGTTCTCCAGTGCCACCTGGTCATGGGAATTTCAAAATTTTCATGGTATTTATCTAGCCATTTTTCAAGGATGAATTTGGAGGCACTGTGGCTTTCAATTCATTCAGTAACCATTAAATGTTGAGGAAGCTCAATTCAATAAAAGCTCTGGAGAACTCTCACAGGCAAGGCTTCTGAAAGAGTGCCAAAATGGTCACATGATGCCAGGCCCATTAAAGTCTACAATGTGAGGCCTATGTATTTTTCGACTCTCAAATATGGCTGCCATGTCTTTGAGAATAAAATCATGTGATATCCTGGCAGAGATTCCCAGTGCTCTGTGGAAAGCCACCCTGGCCCTAGATCTCAGTTTACAAGGGCGACTCACATGCGTGGCCTCCTAAAATCCAAACAAAATTCATGGCAATACTTCTCTGAGTTCAGTTTCACAACTCAGTCTCTAAGGGGAATCACACCAAAGTTCAAGCCCAAGTGGACCCAGTCATTTCTTCCAACCGCCAAACAAATGGCCAAAATTAAAACCAAAACATTCCCACATGGCCCTCATCTTCTTCCATATAGTCACTCATCGTAACCTCTGGCTGGAGTTTTCCATCAGGGGCACAGCCCAAGACTGTGTCCAAAAAAAGCTCGCTTGCCCCTCATTTGCCTAATGTCAGGGTGGCCTTGACAGCCCTCCTGTGAACCAGAAGTGATCAAATAAGCCTGCCATTAATACTGCTCTGTTTCTACAATTTGAGGCCTACTGACTCTCAGGTATAGATTCTGTATGTGATTTGGAGTCATGCGAAAACCCAAGCACCTCATCAGGGCTTTGAAGAACTCATTTGACCCAAAGAATCCCTATTCACACTTGATGGAGGTCAGGAACCTAACAGAGAAAGACGAGAGACTTCATCCACAATGACTGATTTTTTGCCATTATAGTTTTGGACGCACACATGGGATCATTCTTTATATCCATCATGTGCTGAGAATCTAAATCACAGCCACAAAGAAGGCCAAGAGGCTAATTCAGCCACATCCATTTCCAAAGCAATTAAGCAAAGAGCCACAGGTGATGCCTATTCATTTCCATTTCAAAACTATATTCTTCAGGCTTCACAACGGGGTGCCCTGAAGCAAAGACCTTCCAGATATTCAGTGTAACAAAACAGTACTTAAGCAAAAGGTCCAAAGCAGGGTCTCTCCACTGAGAGTTTCTTGGTCACACTGATATCTGAGTTTTCTGAGATGCTCGCCATTCTTTTCAGCTATCCAGTACATGACCATGTCACAGAGCTTGGAGGTGGTACATATCGTGGACACAAAACCATGAGCCTATTCTGGAGACTGGCCAGAATACAGGAAGAAAACATTAACTTGGGAAGATAGCAGGTGTTTCCCTTCGATAAGACAAGCTGCAGTTCATTCATATATTGGGCAGGATGAATTTTGGGAATATTTATACTTTAAAGGACACATTCATTAATGCATTTTCTTTTCTAATGTTTATAACAACGGACACAGTGGAATACACAGACATGGAAATACTTGCCTTGTCAAACGACTTACTAGAACAGTCCACTGAAAACCAAAAACAAAAAAAAACAACAAAAAAAAAGCCTTTCCTACCTATTCTCAGAACATGAGACAGAACCACAAAGCCATACCCACTCCCACAAAGGCAGCTCCTTCCCCCAAGTATGTCTGTGATTAGAAGGAGTGTCCTATGACTGGTGAGCCATACTATGTTCTCCCAAAATGGCCTGTCCTCTTTCAGATCTGGTTTCCATGGCCAACTCTGTGAAGTTGTCAGGAAAAAGTGGTGAGCCACTACCTGCTTTCTCAGGAAAGGTCCCTCTTCAGAGCTCTTCTGGCATTTGGCCATCCTCACATCAGTAGGTACCAAGAAAGATTGATTTTGTCCTTGGAAAATCCAAACAAGCGAGTCCACTGGGACTGGAACTGGGACTGCCTCTGGGTGCCTGGCTTCTTGGATACCAAGTTCAGAGAGTTCCATCACCAAATAATGAGGTATGTCACTTTCTTTGGAACTGAATGAGGTCACTGCCTTGGCAACCACTTTTCCCTAACAGTTGCTTCCAAGGGTCCCATGAGATGGAGCCGGCCCCTACTTCCTGTGACCCTTTCACAAGTTAGAATGAAATATCAACGATAGGCACCCAGGAACAGCTCTACACACAGGTCTGGTTTTGTCAGTCTTCTCTACAATAAGAAGAGAGAGGCTGATTAAGACACATCCCTTCATCCTGACCAGGTGTTTTGCCATGGAAGATGAGTTTTGCTCACTCAGGTCCTTTATACCTGCCTACAACTTGTCCAGGTATCATTTCTGCATGGACCTTTGAGGTTCTCAGCAGGTGGACTGTCCCCTTCTTTCCTGTATTGTAAGAACAACTCTGTCCCTGCTCTTCTGTAAAATGAGATTGAGGGAACAGTGTATGTTTCGGGTTAATAACAGGTTCGATTTGTGTTAGGAATTATTCTGTGTGATGAATAATAGTGTTGGGGACCTTCGATATTTAAAAGAATATGGAGGTTAAATATAAGTATGAGAACAGAAATGTAGGTATGATTTGAAGCCCAGAAGGGCATTGAGCCCTTGATTGGGATAATTAGCTTTGAATTATGTTCTGCAAAGATGTCTCAGTTAATTCAATACACAATGGCATAGGACTTTGTACCTTGGATGATTGAATGTAGAAGAGAACATCCAGTCAAAAAGGGATAGTCAGTAAGATTATGAAGCTAGTCGGTAGGTTTAGGAAGAAGAGTGAGTATTTGATTTGGACAAAAGTTCTTTAACAATAGGGTTTCGGTTAGAGAGTGAATGTAAATGTCAGCACATATGAAGAGTCAGTCACTATGATGAGCTGGGAAAAATGTAGAAAAGCAGATATCAATAGAGACATTATGAAATCAGGCAAAGTATAAAGTGAGTGATAGGATTAGACATTTTCAACAGGGTTGAGTTTGAATACATAATCTTTTGAAGAAAAAAATATGTAGTCACCAATAGGATTGACATTTAAGAGCATTAGGCAACCTGGACATAGATGTTTTTAGTAATCCATGTTCACTTTTCATTTAGTCCTTCGTGCAATCATAACCGTGACCATTACATTATTTGTCCAGAATATTACTGTGAAAAAATGTATATGTAGATCAGGTGACATGAGTATTTCGTCCACCATTTCTGGAAACAATATATTGAAGACGTAAAATTAGTATTGGGGGTACAAAGAGGTGCACCCTGTGTCTATGAATATAGAGATAAAGCATGAATAGACAATACTGTGAATAAATAATATAACTTGTTCAAACATTAAATAATGGATTGAACTGATATCTGAAAAATTACAGGAAATCTTATATTGATATACAATCATTCATTCCCACCAATTATACATCTAATGGTAATATTAGTGTTTTGGTTTATCATGAACAGTGTGTGAGTTTTGCTTCAAAAGTGATTATGGAAATCGAAAATAATATGTTTGGAAAGAAGTCTCATGAAAAGACCTTTCAGGAAACCTGGAGGAATGCATATATTGTAAAGCAGGAAGCGATTGAAATTCAATCAAATGCCTATAAATTTGCTAATTTGTTAATGAAATATATATCCTATGATGTGCATAAACTCATGAAATAGTAATGTACCATTGTTGAATAAAAATGAACGTCAAAATACACATCATGTCCCATAGGAATCTACTGGCATTGATTTTAAACTGTAGAAATATTAGGATTCTCGTGCATTATTCACCGAATTTAGTTATCTCTTTTTTTAAATTTTTATATATGGTTGTTCAAAACATTACATAGTTCTTGATAAATAATATTTCACACTTTGATTTATGTGGGTTATGAACTCCCATTTTTGCCCCATATACAGATTGCAGAATCACATCAGTTACACATCCATTGATTCATATATTGCCATACTAGTGTCTGTTGTATTCTGCTGCCTTTCCTATCCTCTACTATCCCCCCTCCCCTCCAGTCTCCTCCCCTCTTCTCTCTCTACCCCCAATACAGTAATAAATTTCTCCCCCTTGTATTATTTTTCCCTTTCCCCTCACTTCCTCTTGTATGTAATTTTGTATAACCCTGAGGTTCTCCTTCCATTTTCATGCAGTTTCTCTTCTCTCTCCCTTTCCCTTCCACCTCTCATCCCTGTTTAATGTTAATCTTCTTCTCATGCTCCTCGTCCCTACTCTGTTCTTAGTTACTCTCCTTATATCAAAGAAGACATTTGGCATTTGTTTTTTAGGGATTGGCTAGCTTCACTTAGCATAATCTGTTCTAATGCCATCCATTTCCCTGAAAATTCTATGATTCTGTCATTTTTTAATGCCGAGTAATACTCCATTGTGTATAAATGCCACATTTTTTTCATTCATTCTTCTATTGAAGGGCATCTAGGTTGGTTCCACAGTCTTGCTATTGTGAATTGTGCTGCTATGAACATCGATGTAGCAGTGTCCCTGTAGCATGCTCTTTTTAGGTCTTTAGGTTTTAGACCGAGAAGGGGAATAACTGGGTCAAATGGTGGTTCCGTTCCCAGCTTTCCAAGAAATCTCCATACTGCTTTCCCATTTGCCTGCACCAATTTGCAGTCCCACCAGAAATATACAAGTGTACCTGTTTCCCCAGATCCTCGCCAGCACTTGTGATTGTTTGACTTCATAATGGCTGCCAATCTTACTGGAGTGAGATGGTATCTTAGGGTGGTTTTGATTCACATTTCTCTGACTGCTGGAGATGGTGACCATTTTTTCATGTACTTGTTGATTGATTTTATGTCCTCCTCTGAGAAGTGTCTGTTCAGGTTCTTGGCCCATTTATTGTTTGGGTTATTTGTTATCTTATTGACTAATTTTTTGAGTTCTTTGTATACTCTGGATATTAGTGCTCTATATGAAGTGTTAGGAGGAAAGATTTGTTCCCAGGATGTGGGCTCCCTATTTTCCTCTCTTACTGTTTCTTTTGCTGAGAAAAAACCTTTTTAGTTTGAGTAAGTCCCATGTGTTGATTCTAGTTATTAACGCTTGTGCTATGGGTGTCCTATTGAGGAATTTGGAGGCGACCCCACAGTATGTAGATCGTAGCCAACTTTGTCTTCTATCAGATACCATGTCTGACTTGATATCAAGCTCCTTGATCCATTTTGAGTTAACTTTTGTGCATGGCGAGAGAAAGGGATTCAGTTTCTTTTTGTTACATATGGATTTCCAGGTTTCCCAGCACCATTTGTTGAAGATGCTATCATTCATCCACTGCATGCTTTTAGCCCCTTTATCAAATGTAAGATAGTTGTATTTTTTGGATTGGTTTCTGTGTCCTTTATTCTGTACCATTGGTCCACCCACCTGTTTTGGTACCAGTACCATGCTATTTTTGTTACTATTGTTCTGCAGTATAGTTTGAAGTCTGGTATCCCTATACCGACTGATTCACACTTCCTGCTTAGTGTTGTTTTTGCTATTCTGGGTCTTTTATTTTTCCATATGAATTTCATGATTGCTTTCTCTATTTCTACAAGAAATGCCGTTGGGTTTTGATTGGCATTGCACTAAACCTATAGAGAACTTTTAGTAATATCGCCATTTTGATGATGTTAGTTCTGTCTATCTATGAACAGGGTACATTTTTACATCTTCTAATATCTTCCTCTATTTTTCTCTTTAGGTTTCTGTAGTTTTCCTTGTATAAAACTTGCACCTCTTTTGTTAGGTTGATTCCCAATTATTTTTTTTTTTTTAGTATATTGCGAATGGAATGGTTGTCCTCATTTCCGTTTCAGAGGATTTGTCACTGATATTCAGGAATGTCTTTGATTTATGAGTGTTGATTTTATATCCTGCCACTTTGCTGAATTCATTTATTTGCTCTATTAGTTTCTTTGTAGACCCTTTTGGGTCTGCTAGGAATAGAATCATGTCATCTGCAATAGTGATAATTTAAGTTCTTCTTTTCCTATTTATATGCCTTTAATTTCTTTCATCTCTCTAATTGCTCTGGCCAGTGTTTCGAGAACTATGTTGAACAGAAGTGGTGAAAGAGGGCATACCTGTCTTGTTCCAGATTTTAGGGGGAATGCCTTCAATTTTTCTCCATTCAGAAGTATGCTAGCCTGAGACTTAGCATAGATTGCTTTTACAATATTGAGGTATGTTCCTGTTATCCCTAGTTTTTCTAGAATTTTGAACATAAAGGGATGCTGTACTTTGTCGAATGCTTTTTCTGCATCTATCGAGATGATCATATGGTTCTTATTTTTAAGTCTATTGATGTGATGAATAACATTTATTGATTTCTGTATATTGAACCAGCCTTGCATCCCACGGATGAATCCTACTTGATCATAGTGCACAATTTTTTTGATATGCTTTTGTATCTGATTTGCCAGAATTTAATTGAGGATTTTTGCCTCTAGGCTCATTAGAGATATTGGTCTGTAGTTTTCATTCTTTGAAGTGTCTTTGTCTGGTGTAGGAATCAGAGTGATGTTGACCTCATAGAATGAATTTGGAAGTTCTCCCTCTTTTTCAATTTCCTGAAATAGCTTGAAAAGTATTGGTATTAGTTCCCCTTTAAAGGTTTTGTAAAACTCTGCTGTATACCCATCAGGTCCTGGGCTTTTCTTACTTGGTAGTGTTTTGATGGTTTTTTCTATTTCCTCAATTGATATTGGTCTGTTTAGGTTGTCTATATCCTCCTGACTCAATCTGGGCAGATCATATGACTTAACAAATTTATCGATGCCTTCACTGTCTTCTATTTTATTAGAGTACAAAGATTCAAAATAATTTCGGATTATCTTCTGTATATCTGAAATATCTGTTATGATATTGTCTTTTTCATCCTGTATGCTAGTAATTTGAGTTCTCTCTCTTTTTGTCTTCTTTAGCATGGCTAAGGGTCTGTAGATTTTTTTTATTTTTTCAAAGAACCAAATGGGTTGATGTGTCTGCTGTGCTTGCAGGCCGCTAGTCCTGTTCCGCCGGTCAGTTGCAGGTCTGCCTACCTTGCGGGAGCGGGTGGTGGCTCTGCTTTGGCCCTACTGAAATTGGGGTGTCGTGACTACCATGCTGGCAGATCGCTGGGCCTGTTCCGGGTGCGGGCAAAGACTCTGCTCTGCCCCTACTCCAATTGGGTTGACGTGACTACCACGCCGGTGGGCCGTTGTGCTTGTACTGGGCGCGGGAGAAAGCTCTGCTCTGCCACTACTCCAATTGGGGTGTCATGTCTACCATGGTGGCAGGCCGCTGGGCCTGTTCCGATGGTGAGTCACAGGTCTGCTTTTGTGGCGGGCGCGGGGGGCAGCCTGCTTCGCCCCTACTACAATTTGGGTGACGTGACTACCACACCAGCTGGTGGCTGGGCCTGATCCGGGAGCAGGCAGTGGCACTGCTCTTTCCCTACTCCATTTGGGGTGACGTGGGTACCACGCCTGCGGGCCTGATGAATCTTCCTCTATGTTTCTAGAGAGAATTACGGAGGCATATAGGAGATATACTCCTTTCGATCCTCATGCAGAGGATCAAAAATCATCTGTCACAATGGCCTTTATTGGGCATGCTGCCTTGGATATTTAAAGAAAGTTACAATGCTTAGATGGATTACAAGATATGACGTTGAGAGATTTAGTCAGAGAAGCCGAGAATGTATACTATAAGAGAGAAACTGAGGAAGAGAAGGGAGCAAAAGGAGGATAAAAGAAACAAAAGACAGACTAAGGAGTTGACTAAGGTCCCGGTCACAATAACAAAAAGGCCAGAAATTAAGAAACAGGGAGACAGGAAGGGATACCTGGTCCCACGCCAGAGGCCACCCCTGACCTCAGATCAATGTGCCTAGTGTAAAGAAAGAGGACACTGGGTTCAAGAGTGCCCTAGAAAGAGGCAGCCACGCCAGCCAGCCTTTCTGACTCTTCAGCATGACTACGAAAGTCGGGGCTCAGATCCCCTCCCTGAGCTCAGCGTATCTTTTGAAGTGGAGGAGACACCAGTAAACTTTGAAGTGGATACAGGGGCAATAAACTCAGCCCTTAAGGCCCCATTGGGCCCTCTATCAAATAAAAGGTCTCTAGTTCAAGGGGCTAATGGCAGTAAATATCGGACTTGTATAACTAAGAGGATCATGGACCTGGGGAAAGGAAAAATCCATCACTCCTTTTTAGTAATCCCAGAATGCCTGGCAGACTTTTGCTGTACGTCATGGGGATGTGAGCATACAGGGGCTGCCTGATGGAACACAAACTCCTCATCAAATTCAGTACACAGCATTGGCCATATTACCAATTAGATAACCAAAACCGATGGCCCCCAGAGGGGTCTCTTGATCCTCAAATTCTGCGTGACCATTTTTTTTAAAGAGAGAGGTGAGAGAGAGAGAGACTGAGAGAATTTTTAATATTTATTTTTTAGTTTTTTGCTGGACACGACATCTTTGTTTGTATGTGGTGCTGAGGATCGAACCCGGGCCACACGCATGCCAAGCGAGCGTGCTACAAATGAGCCACATCCCCAGCCCTGTGTGACCTTTTTAACTTCTGCAAGTGCTCAAAAGGGTGAAAGGAGATTGCCCTATGGGCATGCCTTTTCCATCCTTCACTCATATCCTGAACTATGCTTATCCAATCAATCCTCACCTTCAGCCTTGTGCTCCAGAGTCTCTGCTGTCACTCTCACCTCAGCAACCTGATTTCTCCCCTCCAATTATTAGATCAAAAACCCAAATCTCTGCTGGTTCTCAGACCATCGCCATCTTGCTGAAGTAGCAGGTACTCAGGTTCCCATCCACCGACTCACTCCTCTCTTCTCCTGTCCGTGCCCGCCCCGGGTCCCACCAGGTCCTCTTACCAGCTAACACAAAGCTGAAACTAGCTGAGGAGAACCCTCAGACTCCTATCAAAGATGTAATGAAAATGGCCTTTAAAGTTGCTTTGTCATCACTGAAAACAGTTTACTAAAAATTTAAAGTCCCTCACATGCATTTTGGGATACTCACTCTTGTCTTCCCCTCTGCTCTACCTGTTGTACAGCTCAAGTTTTTGTTGCTAGGAAAATCCCAAACCCCTTTCCCATTATTCTTTTACATGTCTCCTTCCTTATTCTCAGATCCTCGGAGCTGCTGTCAGCCCCACCTTCCCTGTCTTCCCCTTCTGTACCAGGCCTACAGAAAATTCTTACCTGACTTTCTACAGAAGTCTTCACCATGGCTGACTTTAGGACTTTCAGCAAAAGAGTCCCTATAAAAGAGTTCAATGTAGATAAACTTCCTCTTTTAGTGTTGCCTTGTTCTACTTGGCCACTGGCTAACAAAATAAGCACTTCTATGCTAGACACCCCATTACTTGTTTTCCACAAAATAATGAACAAGGCCTCTGGCCATGAGCTGGGGCTTTACAGAGATGGCTATATTTCTAAGATAAAGAAGTTACCATCAGGGCTCCATGGTAACAGCTGTGAGGGGCGAAAAATAAGAAAGGTAGGAAAAAGCTCTTTCCCTCCCAGGTGTCCTTGAAAAGTTAACTTGCCCAGAACTGAGGTAAAAACAGAAACAACAATGGCTTTTTTGAACTTCTGAAGACTGTGAACTTCTGAGCCCCTTCCCTTACATGTTGGGTACAAAATTCTGAAACTACCTAAAATTGAGTTTCAGGAGAATAATTGATTACAACAGAAGCAATGCCCTCTGAATCTGGTTGCAACCAAATAGGACGGTTTCCCTGTCTTCGTTGCTATCTTAGGTACCTTGCCTTGTCCGTCCCTACAACAGCATGATTGTATATAATTAAACATTGTTATGTTTTAAAGAAATTGTCAACAGATGTGATTAATTGTGTAATGGTGCAGATGTTTCCCAGAGTGCTCTGTCATGATGCAGGTTCATTTGAAAATGAAATAGAGGGGCATACAACCCGTTTCCACTGGGAACATATATCCCTCACTTTAGCCATCCTATTCTGAATAGGAGTTGCTTCAGGGGTGGGCACAGGAACCACTGCCCTCGTCCATGGGACACAACAAATGACCCAATTAGAAGAAGCAATAGACCAAAACTAAGATATTAGATACCTCCATCAGAGCTTTGCATGAATTTTTAACCTCTCTCTCTGAAGTTGTTTTACAGAACAGGCGAATGACACAAAACACACACACACACACACACACACACACACACACAGAAAAAAAAATAGCAAAATATATGTCAATCAAAATTTTCATAAAATATATATCATAAAAAGATCCAAAAATATTCATTTTACTGAACATGGATTTATGTATAATGTTGTTCAACTAGCAAGCTCACCCATTGGTTGAATATTCAGTTCCAACACGGTTAAGTAGGAGTGATCTCTTTTCACAATTTGTATCTGCCAACTCATCCACCTCACAAGAATGTATGTGTGGTACCAGGTATGATTCTATATATCCATATAAAAATATATGTGCTGAATAGGCTACAGAGAAAGGGAGACAGGAATTCACAATTTTTTACTTTAAAAACACATGGAGAACTATTTCAACAAAAAATTGACTAGATTTAACTCCTACTCTGTATCATGCAAAAGGCAAGTCCAAATATACACCATGCCTCCTCTAAACTGCTTGTATTTCTATTCATGGCAATACTTCTCTGAGTTCAGTTCCAGAACGCAGTCTTTAAGGGAAATCCCAACAGAGTTCAAGCCCAGGTGGACCAAGATATTTCTTACAACCACCACACAAATGACCACAATTAAAAACAAAACACTCAAACATGGTCCTCATCTTCTTCCATATAGTCACTCATCGTAACCTCTGTCTGGAGGTTTCCATGAAGGGCTCACCCAAAGACAGTGTCCAAATAAACTCCCTTGCCCCTCATTTGCCTAAAGTCATGTTGGCCTGGACACCCTTTCTGTGAACCAGGAGTGATCAAATAAGCCTCCCGTTAATACTGCTCTGTTTCTCCAATTTGAGGCCTACTGACTTTCAAGTATAGATTCTTTATGTGATTTGGAGTCATACGAAAACCTAAGCACCTCTGCAGTGATTTGAAGAACTCATTTGACCCAAGGAATACCTATTCTCACTTGATGGAGGTCAGGAACCTAACAGAGGAAGACGAGAGACTTCATTCACAATGACTGATCTTTTGGCAATTATGGTTTTGGATGCACACATGGGATCATTTTTAGATCCATCAGCTGCTGAGAATCAAAGTCACAGCCACATACAAGGCCAAGAGTCTAATTAAGACACATCCCTTTCCAAAGCAACTAAGAAAGAGCCACAAGTGATGCCCATTCATTTCCATTTGAAAACTGTTTCCTTCAGGCTTCACAAAGGGGTGGCCTGAGGCAAAGACCTTCCTGATATTCAGGGCAACAGAACAATAGGTAAGCAAAAGGCCAAAAGCAGGGTATATCCACTGAGACTTTCCTGGTCACACTGATATTTGAGTTTTCTGAGATGCTGGCCATTCCCTTCAGCTATCCTGTACATGGCCATGTCACAGACCTTGGAGTTGTTGCATATCTTGGACACAAAACCATGAGCCTATTCTGGAGAGTGGCCAGAATTCAGAAGAAAACAGGGACTTAGGAAGGTAATAGGTATTGCTCATCCATAAGGCAAGCCGCACTCCATTCATAAATTAGGCAGGATGCATAATGGGAAGCTTTCTACTAGACAGGACACATCCATTGTTGCATTCTCTTTTCTCATGTCTACAACCACGGACACAGTGGGATACACAGACATAGAAACACTCATTTTGTCAAACGACTTACTAGAAACAGTTCACTCCAAATCAAACAAACCGCCTTCCCTACCTATTCTCAGAATATGAGACAAAACAACAAACCCACACTCACAAAGGCACCTCCTTCCCTCAAGTAGTTCTGTGACTCTCCGGAGTTAACTCTGACTGGTGTTCCCCCGAAATGGCGTGTCCTCTATCAGATCTGCTTTCCTTGACCAACTCTGTAAAGTTGTCAGGAAAAAGTGGCGAGCCACTACCTGCTTTCTCAGGAAAAGTACCTCTTCAGTGCTCTCCTGGTATTTGGCTATACTCACATCATTAGGTACCGAGAAAGACTGACTCTGTCCTTGGAAAATCCAATCAAGTGAGCCCACAGGGACTTGGACTGGGATTGCCTCTCGGTGTCTTGGTTCTTGGATAGCAAGTTCAGAGAGTTCCATCACCAAGGAAATTAAATATGTCACTTTCTTTGGAACTGAATGAGGCCACTGCCTTGGCACCCCTTTTTCCTAACAGTTGCTTCCAAGGGTCCCATGAGATGGAGGCTGCCCCTACTTCCTGTGACACTTTCACAAGTTAGAATGGTATATCAACCATAGGCACCCGTGAACAGCTTTCCACACAGGCCTGATTTGGTCCATCTTCTCTACAATAAGAAGAGAGAGGCTGATTAAGACACATCCCTTCATCCTGACCAGGTTGTTTGCCATGGAAGATGACTTTTGCTCTCTCAGGTCCTTCATAGCTGCCTATAACTTTTCCGGGTATCATTTCTGTATGGACCTTTGAGGTTTTCAGCAGGTGGAAGGTCCCCTACTTTCCTGTATTGTAAGAACAACTCCGTCCCTGTTCTTCTGTAAAATGAGATTGAGGGAACAGTGTATGTTTAGGGTTAATAACAGGTTCAATTTGGGTTAGGAATCATTCTGTGCGATGAATAATGGTATTGGCAACCTGTGAGATTTACAAGAATGTAGAGGTGAAATGTAAGTATGAAAATAAAAATCTAGGTATAATTTGAAACCCAGAAGGGCATTGGGCCCTTGATTGGGATACTTAGCTTGATTTATGTTCTCTAAAGATGTCTCAGATAATTCAATATACAATGGCATAGGACCTTGTACCTTGGATGATTGAACGTAGAAGAGAACATCCAGTAAAAAGGGATAGTCAGTAGGTTTAGAAAGATTGTCGGTAGGTTTAGGAAGAAGAGCGATTATAGGATTTAGACCAAAAGTTCTTTAGCAATATGGTTTCGGTTAGAGAGTGAATGTAAATGTCGGCACATATGAAGAGTCAGTCACTATGATAAACTGGGAAAATATGTAGAAATGCAGATATCAATAGAGACATTATTGCATCAGGCAAAATATAAAGTGAGTGATAGGATTAGACATTTTCAACAGGGTTGAGTTTGAATATATAATCTTAGGAAGAAACAAATATGTTGTCACCAATAGGATTGACATTTGAGAGCATTAGGCAGCATGGACATGGATGTTTCTATTAATCCATGTTCACTTTCCTTTTAGGCTTTGGTACAGTCATAAGTGTGACCTTTACATTTTTTTTCAGAATATTATTGTGATAAAATGTATATGTAGATCAGGTGACATAAGTATTTCTTCCACCATTTCTGGTAGCAATATATTGAAGACGTAAAATTAGTATTGGGGGTCCAAAGAGGTGTACACTGTGTCTATGAATATAAAGATAAAGCATGAATAGAACATACTGTGAATAAATAATATAACTTGTTCCAACTATAAATAATGGATTGAACTGATATCTGAAAAATTACAGGAAATGTTATATTGATATACAATCATTCTTTCCAAAATGGTATACATATAATGGTAATATTAGTGTTTTGGTTTATCACGAAGGGTGTGAGTTTTACTTCACCAGTGATTATGGAAATCAAAAATAACTTGTTTGGAAAGAAGCGTCATGAAAAGACGAGTTCAGAAACCCTGATAATACTTGTGTTCTGAAACAGGAATTGATTAAAGTTGAAACAAATGCCTGTAAATTTGTGAACTTGTGGATGAAATATATATCGTATGATGTGCAAAAACTGAAGAAATAATAATGTACCAGTGTTGAATACAAATGAACCTCAAATTACATATCATGTCCCATAGGAATCTACTTGCATTGGTGGTAAACTGGGTCAGTTACTGTAAAATTATTAGAATTTGTAGGCACCATTCACTGAAGTTTGTTTTCAGTACTAGGAAACAAATATGTATTTCAGGTGGATGAATATTTCGGAAAATAATCTTGTGAAAAGTTGATTATAAATCCATTTACATGAACATGAATGAATTTAGAAAGTGTATATAAGACACATATATTTTATATATTGAAAAATCTGAATAGTGTGTGTATATATATATATATATATATATATATATATATATATATATATACACACACACACACACACATACAAACTACACACAGACATTAAAAAGCAGCAATATATATGAAAATCAAAATTCATCAGGAAATATATATCATCCACAGATGCAAAAATAATTATTTTACTGAACATGAGTATATGTATAATGTTGTTCTACTAGAAAGCTCCCCTATAGTTTGAATCTTCAGTTCTAACAGCGTTTAAGAGGAGTGATCTCTTCTCACAATTTGAATCTGCGAAGTGAGAAACCTCACAAAAATGTACGTGGGATTCCTGGTAGGATTCTATATGTGCATATAAATATACATGTGTGAATTGGCTACAGAGAAAGGGAAACAGGATTTCACACATTTGTTATCTTTAAAAACACATGGAGAACTATTTCAAATAAAAATTGACTTGATTTATAACTCCTACCTTGTATAATGCAAAAGGCAAGTCCAACTATACAAGATGCCTCCTCTGAACTGCTTGAATTTCTATTCTGTTTGGGTTATTTTTCTCCATTATATTAGGATGAGTTGTCTGATTCTAGTAGGTATGGGTTAGTGTCAGGGATTCAGTATTTCAAAAGGAAAATTGGAAAATGAATTCAATGTGTAAGCAAATATGTGCTTCACAAATATCTGTTAAGGTCTGATATCCTCTCACTCTCTTCCAGAAAAATGCCTTGACATTACCTTCACCCCAGGTAAAACATAATTAGAGGAGAAGAGTTAGAAAATCAGTGAATACATATCTGGAATGGAAAATGCTCAAGAGTTCATAACCATGGAGGTGGTAGAGGAGTTTCCAAAAGTAAGGGACAGGGTAAACACAACACAAACAGGGAGCTCTGAGAGCCTAAAAACTTTTTGAGAAACTGCCTCTGAGTTTGGGCACTTGAAATATATGTTGTTGTCAGGAGATTTGGCTTCTTTAGTAGTGAGACCATCAAAGCTGGTTCTGCATCTATGTGACCTGAAGGACATGGTTTCTTATTTTCCAATGAAGATGAGGCAGCAATGCTGAATCCTCTCTTTGTAGGTAAACTGTGACCACTGAGGACTAAGTGTCTCTCCGTGTTGACTGCGAAGCCATTTGGTCCTCCTACACTTTTTGTGGTGTTTTTCCTGCTGCACTGGGAGTTTGGTATTTGCTTCACGAAATACCAGGAGCTCAACTGGGACATATTGCTGGAGGGAGTTCTGTCACGTGTGTTGGGTCAGGGTCTGCAGGAGAATGCACCAACCAGGCTTCTATCCCTCCTAGCTTGGCCCATTGCCCCCTCGTCCATATCAACCTGATTCAGAACATTGACCTGAAACCTCACCATATAACAAGATGCCTTTACATATAAGGGACTGCTGGCTGCACCATGTCAGTCACAAGCCATTTGGAATCCAATGGTAGATCCTCATGGCCCTACCACTGATGTTTCATCACACACCTGCCCACCACTGCTCTAGGCCCACTACTCAGCAGGCTCCAACTTACTGGCATCTCTGTTCTACACCATTTTCATGAAACCCAGTCAATCAAGGCATTGTCTGGTATACTCATGATCAGCAACAGGACATCCAAATGTTCTCCAGTGCCACCTGGTTGTGGGAACTTCCAAAAATTCATGGTATTTATCAAGCCATTTTTCAAGGATGAAGTTAGAGAAACTCTGGGTTTCAATTCATTCAGGAACCACTAAATGTTGAGGAAGCTAATTTAAATGAAAACTCTGGAGAACTCTCACAGGCAAGGCTTCCCAAAGAGTGGGGAAAAGGTCACATGAAGCCAGGCACATTGAGGTGTAAAATGTGAGGTCCATGTGTGTTTTGACTCTCAACTATGGCTGCAAGTTTTTCACAATTATATCATGTGATATCCTGGCTGAGATTCCCAGTGCTCTGTGGAAAGCCAGATCTCAGTTTCCAAGGGCAACTCTCATGCGTGGCCTCCTAAAATCCCAAAACAATTCATGGCAATACTTCTCTGAGGTGAGTTCCAGAACTAAGTCTCTATGGGGAATCACACCAGAGTTCAAGCCCAGGTGGACCCAGACATTTCTTCCAACCGCCACACAAATGACCACAATTAAAACCAAAACACTCCCACATGGCCCTCATCTTCTTCCATATATTCACTCATCATGACCTCTGGCTGGAGGTTTCCATGAGGGGTGCAGCCATTGGTAGTGTCCAAAATAATCTCACTTGCCCCTCATTTGCCTAAAGTCAGGGTGGCCTGGACACTCTTAATATGAACCAGGAGTGGTCAAATAAGCCTGCCGTTCATGCTGCTCTGTTTCTCCAATTTGAGGCCTACTGACTTTCAGGTATGGAATATTTATGTGAAATAGAGTCATGAGAAAAGCCAAGCACCTCGGCAGAGATTTCAAGAACTCATTTGACCCAAAGGATCAGTATTCTCACTTGATGGATGTCAGGAACCTAACAGAAGAAGGCGAGAGACTTCATCCACAATGACTGATCTTTTGGCCATTTTGGTTTTGGATGCGCACATGCGATCATTCTTTGGATCCATCATGTGCTGAGAATAAAAATCACAGCCACATACAAGGCCAAGAGGCTAATTCAGACACATCCCTTTCCAAAGCAATTAAGCAAAGAGCCACAGGTGATGCCTATTCATTTCAAATTTAAAACTGTTTTCTTCAGGCTTCACAAAGGGGTGGCCTGAGGCAAAGACCTTCCTGACATTCAGGGCAACAGAACATAAGGTAAGCAAAAGGCCCAAAGCAGGGTTTCTCCACTGAGACTTTCCTGGTCACACTGATATCTGAGTTTTCTGAGATGATCTCCATTCTCTTCAGCTATCCAGTATATGGCCATGTCACAGAGCTTGGAGGTGGTACATATCTTGGACACAAATCCCTGAGCCTATTCTGGAGACTGGCCAGAATTCAGGAAGAAAACAGGAACTTAGGATGATAACAGGTGTTGCCCATCGATAAGACAAGGTGCAGTCCATTCATAAATTGAGCAGGATGAATTATGGTAAGATTTATACTAGACAGGACACATCCATTAATGCATTCTCTTTTCTAATGTCTACAACAATGGACATAGTCGGATACACAAACATAGAAACACTCACCTTGTCAAATGACTTACTCGAAACAGTCCACTTCAATCCAAACAAACCGCCATTCCTACCTTTTGTTAGAACATGAGGCAAAACCACAAACCCACACCCACTCCCACAATGGCACCTTCTTCCCCCAAGTAGATCTGTGACTATCTGGAGTGTCCTCTAACTGCTCGGCCATACTATATTCCTTCGAAATAGTCTGTCCTCTCTCAGGTCTGGTTTCCTTGGCTAACTCTGTGAAGTTGTCAGGAAATAGTGGTGAGCCACTACTGGCTTTCTCAGAAAAGGTACCTCTTCAGTGCTCTCCTGGCATTTGGCCATCCTCACATTAGTAGGTACCAAGAAATACTGACTCTGTCCTTGGTAAATCCAAACAAGTGAGACCACTGTGACTGGGAATGGGATAGCGTCTGGGTGCCTGGCCACTAGGATACAACGATCATAGAGTTCCATCACCAAGGAAATGAGGTATGTCACTTTCTTTGGAATTGAATGAATGAGGTCACTGCCTTGGCAACCAGTTTGTCCTAACACTTGCTTCCAAGGGTCCCATGAGATGGAGGCTGCTCCTACTTCCTGGAACACTTGCACAAGTTAGAATGGTATATCAACCATAGGCACCTGGGAACAGCTCTCCACACAGGTCTGGTTTAGTCCATCTTCTCTAACATAAGTAGAGAGAGGCTGATTCAGACACATCCCTTTATCCTGACCAGGTTGTTTGCCATGGAATAGGACTTTTGATCTCTCAGGTCTTTCATACCTCCCTACAACTTCTCCAGGTATCATTTCTGCATGGACCTTTGAGGTTTTCAGCAGGTGGAAGGTCCCCTAATTCCCTGTATTTTAAGAACAACTCTGTCGCTGCTCTTCTGTAAAATGAGATTGAGGGAACAGTGTATGTTTAGGGTTAATAACAGGTTCAATTTGGGTTAGGAATCATTCTGTGCGATGAATAATGGTATTGGGAACTTGCGATAATTAAAAGAACATAGAGGTGAAATATAAGTATGGAAACAGAAATCTAGGTATGATTTGAAGCACAGGACCTTGTACCTTGGTAGATTTAATGTAGAAGAGAACATCCAGTTAAAAATGGATAGTCGGTAGGATTAGGAAGATAGTCGGTAGGTTTAGGAAGAAGAGTGAGTATAGTATTTGGACCAAAAGTTCTTTAGCAATAGGGTTTCGGTTAGAGAATGAATGAAAATGTCAGCACATATGAAGAGTCAGTCACAATGATGAACTGGGGAAAATAAGTAGGAAAGCAGTTATCAATAGAGACATTATGAAATCAGGCAAAGTATAAAGTGAGTTGTAGGATTAGACATTTTCAACAGGGTTTAATTTGAATATATAATCATTGGAAGAAACAAATATGTTGTCACCAATAGGATTGACATTTGAGAGCATTAGGCAACCTTCACATGGATGTTTTTAGTTAAACATTTTCACTTTTCTTTTAGGCTTCGGTACAATCATAAGTGTGACCTTTACATTTTTTGTTCAGAATTTTACTGTGATAAAATATATATGTGGATCAGGTGACATGAGTATTTCTTCCACCATTTCTGGGAGCAATATTTTGAAGACATATACATTAGTGTTAGGGGTACACAGAGGTGTACCCTGTGTCTATGAATATAGAGATAATGCATGAATAGACCATCCTGTGAATAAATAATATAACTGGTTCCACTTCAAATAATGAATTGAATTGATATCTAAAAATATATAAGAAATCTTATATTGATATATATATATATATATATATATATATATATATATATATATATATATATACACACACACACACACACACGCACACGCACAGACATTAAAAAGTAGCAATATAAGAGATCCAACATGGTGGCGGACATGGAGAAATCAAGTATCTGACCTCCTTAGCTGCGCAGGCATAGGGAGTCGTAAACTGTCTAAATGCTGTTTGTTCAGAATCACTAGGAAATGCTGACCTGACGTGGATCTGGTGCGAACAGTCTGGGCCCCTGAGAAAACACACAGAGCCCGGATCGGCTGCATAGAAGCTCAGATTTGCCTGCTTCTTGTGACTCAGAACTAACGTTCCCTCTGAAATAACTGGTCGGCCCTTCTGAATTTACAGAGGTAAAAGGCCACTGGATTGAAATGGGGCTTTGGAGACACAGTCAGGACCCATCCATTGCATTGGTCACCTGGCAAAAGGAACGAATGGTCACCATTTGCATGGGATACCACCGTGGAAGAGAACTGATGTCATGGGCAGAGGAGATAACTTCATTGAAACCAGTACGACAGGTGTGTAATTCCCTATGCATCTCTCTCCACACAGCGGGGAAACATTAAGGGCCCCTCCCAGCTCTCCCTTAAGGGGCCCTCCCAGGTCTCCCGTGAGAAAGATGGCCAGACCGAGGGAATCATGTGTGCTGTGGGACTTGTGGCGTGGAATTCCTGGCTACCGCTCCTACCAGTGCTGACAACTGAGGTCTCTTACACCAGCTAATGTGGGCATGGATACCAGAGAGCAAGCAAATTCGCTGGGGGTTCCCAACCCCAAGCTCTACAAACTTAGGGTCTGAGGGAGGCAAACAGGGAGAGAGTGCCAAGCGTTGATGAAAACAGGGCTACCAGGAGCAGAGACCTGACATGTAGCAAGTATTGTGGTGAGCATCACAGTTGAGCGGAGCCTGGCTTGAGGAAACACTAGAGAAGGTCCTAGGCACTCAGGATTAGAGACCCGCGCAGTCTGGGAGGAAGAGCTGCTGCACAGTGATTGGTTCCCACCTATTGAGAGGAGAAGCTTGGCCCAGTGAGCACAGCTCCACCTACTGGAAGAGAAGTTAATTGAACTCTATGACTGCATGTATTATTATTATTATTATTATTTTATTTTTATTTTTTTCTTTCATTTAAATTTTTTGTGTTGTTCTTTAACTTATTTTAATGTTTTTATTTTTTTAATTTTACTATTATTATTATTTTAAATTTTAATTTTCATTTTTTAATTATCATTATTATTTTTAAAAAAATTATTTCTTTCTTTATTTTCTATTTTTTTCTTTTGTCTTTTCATTTCTTTTCAATTTTCTTATTCCCCCATCCTTGAATTCTACCTGCCTATTCTCATTCTCTTTAGTGACTTCTTCCCATCCCTTCTAATATCTTTCCTCCCAAGCTTCAAATAAATTTATAAGAATAAGAAGTAACTCAGCACTCAAACAGAACAAGAAGTAACATGAGCAGCATCAAAAAGCAAGAAAGAAAAGGAGTACAAACAATGAAGGATAACCTAAATATTCAGGAGGACCTAGAATTATCAGAAAAATGGTCATATAAAGAACTCAAGGAATACCTTAGACAGATGAAATGGAACCTTAAAGAGGATACGAGAGAGCAAATAAATACAGTGAAAGAACA
This sequence comes from Callospermophilus lateralis, assembly GCF_048772815.1. Classification (NCBI taxonomy): domain Eukaryota; kingdom Metazoa; phylum Chordata; class Mammalia; order Rodentia; family Sciuridae; genus Callospermophilus; species Callospermophilus lateralis. Next base: position 566,248 of record NW_027510789.1, read on the forward strand.
CATTGAAAATGAATTACATAAACAGATAAAAGAAGAAGTTAATCTTCTATATCAGGAGATAGAGATTATAAATATTCAAAGAATATTTCTAGAAATGAAGGAAACGATAAACCAAATTAAAAACTCAATTGAGAGTATCACTAACCGTGTGGAGCTAGTAGAAGACAGAATGTCACATAATGAAGACAAAATATATCATCTTGAAAAGAGTCTAGCCAACACAGAAAGGCTGGTAAAAAATCACGAGAAAAACATCCAAGAGATATGGTATAACATAAAAAAACCAAACTTATGAGTCATCTGGATAGAGGAAGGTACAGAGATTCAAACTATGGGAATGAAAATTTTCCAGAAATAAAAAAGGAAATGGATATACAAATTGAAGATGCTTACAGGACACAGAGCACACAAAATCACAGTAGACCAATGCCAAGACACATTGTTATGAAGCTATCCAATATACAGAACAAAGAGAAAACATTAAAAGCTTCAAGAGAAAGGAGGAAGATTACATTCAGGGGTAAACCAATAAGGTTAGCAACCTATTTTTCATCACAGACACTGAAAGTGAGAGGATCCTGGAACAACGTATTTCAAACATTGAAAGACAATGGATGCCAAACAAGAATTCTGTATCCAGCAAAATTCAGCTTCAGGTACGACAACGAAATAAAAATCTTTCATGATAAACAAAAGCTAAAAGAATTTGCAGCCAGAAAACCACCATTGCAAAGTGTCTTGAGCAAAACACTACACGAGAAAGAAATGAAAAACAACAACCAAAACCATCAGTGGGAAGTGCCTCAGTAATGACAGAGGGCGGGGGAAAAGCTAATCATGGAGAAACAAAGTAAATTTTAAAAAGCGATAAATATTCAAACATGGCTGGCAGTAGAAACCATATATCAATAGTAACACTAAACATTAATGGCTTAAACTCTCCAATAAAGCAACATAGGCTTGTAACTTGGATTCAAAAAACAAATCCAACAATATGTTGCCTCCAGGAGACATATCTGAATGGAAAAGACATACACAGGCTGAAGGTGAAAGGTTGGGAAAAAATATACCATGCACACGGTCCTCATAAGCAAGGAGTGGTGGCCATCCTCAAATCGAATTAAATCGACTTCAAGACTAATTTAATCAAAAGGGATAATGAAGGAAATTATATACTGTTAAAAGGAACCATTCACCAACAAGACATAAAAATTATCAATATTTACGCACCATTAAATGGTGCTGTGACGTTCATTAAACAAATTCTCCTCAAGTTCAAGAATCAAATAGCCCACAACACAATAATTATGGGTGACTTCAACACACCTCTCTCACCATTGGACAGATCCTCCAAATAAAAGTTGAATAAAGAAACTATAGAACTCAATATCACAATCAATAACCTAGACTTAACTGACATATATAGAATATATCAACCATCATCAAGTGGATATAATATTTTTTAGCAGCACATGGATCCTTCTAAAAAATAGACCATATATTATGCCATAGAACAACCTTCAGTAAATATAAAGGGTGGACTTAATACCATGAATTTTATTGGATTATACTGGAATGAATCTGGAAACCAATGAAAAAGAAGGAAGGAAAAATCCTACATCACATTGAAAATGAACAACATGTTACTGAATGATTAATGTGTTACAGAAGACATAAATGAGAAAATCAAAAAATTCTTCAAGATAAATGAAAATACAGAAACAACATATCGGAGTCTATGGGACACAATGAAAGGTGTTTTAAGAGGGAAATTCACCACCTTGACGTCATTCCTCAAAAATAGGAAAGAACAACAAATAAATGAGCTCACACTTCATCTCAAAGCCCTAGAAAAGGAAGAGCAAAACAACAGCAAATGTAGCAGAAGGCAAGAAATAACTAAAATCAGAGCGGAAAACAACAAAATTGAAACAAAAGAAACTATTGAAAAAATTACAAAACTAAAGCTTGGTTCTGCAAAAAATAAATAAGAAGGATAGACCCTTAGCATCCCTTTATGTTCAAAACATTTGAAAAACTAGAGATAACAGGAATTTACCTCGACATTGTAAAAGCTATCTATGTTAAGCCTCAGGCTAGCATTATTCTGAATGAAGAAAAATTGAAGCATTCCCTCTAAAATCTGGAACAAGACAGAGATGTCCTCTACCACCACTTCTATTCAATATAGTTCTCGAAACACTGGCCAGAGCAATTAGACAGATGAAAGAAATAAAAGGCATGAAAATAGGAAAAGAATAACTTAAATTATCACTACTTGCAGCTGATATGATTCAATATATAGAAGACCCAAAAGGGTCTACAAAAAAAACTACTAGAAGTAAGAAATGATTTCAGCAATGTGGCAGGATATAAAATCAACATTCATAAGTCAAAGGCATTTCTTTATATCAGTGACAAAACTTCTGAAACGGAAATGAGAAAAAAAAAAACACTCCATTCACAATATCCTCAAAAAATAAAACTAAAATCCTTGAGAATCAACCTAACAAAAGAGGTGAAAGATTTATACAATGCAAACTACAGAACCCTAAAAAGAGAAGTAGAATAAGATCTTAGAAGATGGAAAAATATACACTGTTCATGGATAGGGAGAACTAACATCATCAAAATGGTGATATTCCCAAAAGTTCTCTATAGGTTTAATGTAATGCCAATCAAAATCCTAACGGCATTTCTTGTAGAAATAGAGAAAGCAATCATGAATTTCATATGGAATAATAAAAGATCCAGAATAGCAAAAGCAATTCTAACCAGGATGTGTGAATCAGGCGGTATAGCGATACCAGATTTCAAACTAAATTTCAGAGCAATAGTAACAATGACAGCATGGTACTGGTACCAAAACAGGCGGGTGGACCAATGGTACAGAATGGAGGACACAGGGATTAATCCACAATGCTACAACAATCTTCTATTTGATAAAGGAGCTAAAAGCATGCAATGGAGAAAGGATAGCATCTTCAACAAATGGTGCTGGAAAAACTGGAAATCCATATGTAACAAAATGAAACTGAATCCCTTTCTCTTGCATGCACAAAAGTTCACTCAAAATGGATCAAGGGCCTTGATATCAAAACAGAGACATGGGGTCTGATAGAAGAAAAAGTTGGCTACGATCTACATACTGTGGGGTCGGGCTTCAAATTCCTCAATAGGACATCCATAGCACAAGAGTTAATAACAAGAATTAATAACTAGAATCAACACATGGGACTTACTCAAAGCAAAAAGTTTTTTCTCAGCAAAAGAAACAATAAGAGAGGTAAATAGGGAGCCTAAATTCTGGGAACAAATCTTTACTCCTCACACTTCAGATAGAGCCCTAATATCCAGAGTATACAAAGAACTCAAAAAATTAAACAATAAGATAACAAATAACCCAATCAACAAATGGGCCGAGGACCTCAACAGACATCTCAGAGGAGGACATATAATCAACAAGTACATGAAAAAATGCTCACCATCTCCAGTAGTCAGAGAAAGGTGAATCAAAACCACCCTAAGATACCATCTCACTCCAGTAAGATTGGCAGCCATTATGAAGTCAAACAACAAGTGTTGGTGAGAATGTGGGGAAACAGGTACACTTGTACATTGCTGGTGAGACTGCAAATTGGTGCATCGAATTTGGAAAGCAGTATGGAGATTTCTTGGAAAGCTGGGAATGAAACCACCATTTGACCCAGCTATTCCCCTTCTCGGTCAATTCCCAAAAGACCTAAAAAGAGCATGCTGCAGGGACACTGCTACATCGATGTACATAGCAGCACAATTCACAATAGCAAGACTGTGGAACCAACCTATATGCCCTTCAATAGATGAATGGATTAAAAAATGTGGCATTTATACAGAATGTAGTATTACTCTGCATTAAAAAATGACAAAATCATAGAATTTGCAGGGAAATGGATGGCACTAGAGCAGATTATGCTAAGTGAAGCTACCCAATCCCTTCAAAACAAATGCCAAATGTCTTCTTTGATATAAGGAGATTAACTAAGAACAGAATAGGTATGAAGAGGATGAGAAGAAGATTAACATTAAAACAGGGATGAGAGGTGGGAGGGAAAGGGAGAGAGAAGGGATATTGCATGGAAATGGAAGGAGACCCTCAGGGTTATACAAAATTACATACAAGAAGAAAGGGAAAAATAATACAAGGGGGAGAAATTTATTACTGTAGAGGGGGTAGAGAGAGAAGAGGGGAGGAGAGGGGAGGGGAGGGGGGATAGTAGAGGATAGGTAAGGCAGCAGAATACAACAGACACTAGTATGGCAATATGTGAATCAATGCATGTGTAACTGATGTGATTCTGCAATCTGTAAACGGAGTAAAAATGGGAGTTCATAACGCACTTGAATCAAAGTGACAAATATGATGTATCAAGAACTATGTAATGTTTTGAACAAGCATAAATAAAAATTAAAAAAAAAAGAAAACTAACTTCGGTGAGTGATGCACGCAAATCCTAATATTTTTACAGTAACTGACCCAGTTTAACATCAATGCAAGTAGATTCCAATGGTACATGATGTGTACTTTGACGTTCATTTTTATTCAACACTGGTACATACTATTTCCTCAGTTTATGCACATCACAGGATATATATTTCATCGACAATTTAGCAAATTTATAGGCATTTGTTTCACTTTCAATCACTTCCTGCTTCAGAACACATGGATTCCTCAATATTTCTTGACTGGTAATTTCATGAGACTTCTTTCCAAACACATTATTTTGGACTTCCATAATCACTTTTTAAGCAAAACTCACACACACTTCATGATAAACAATAACCCTAAGATGACAATTAGATATATAACTGGTTGGAATTATTGATTGTATGTCAATATATGATTTCTTATATATTTTCAGATAACAATTCAATCCATTATTTAAAGTGGAACCAGTTATATTATTTATTTACAGTATGTTCTATTCATGCATTATCTCTATATTCATAGACACAGGGTACACCACTTTGTACCCCCAATACTAATTTATATGTCTTAAAATATTGCTCACAGAAATGGTGGAAAAAATACTCATGTCACATGATCTACATATATATTTTATCACAATAATTTTCTGGGCACAAAATGCAAAGGTCACACTTATGATTGCACCAAATCCTAAATGGAAGTTGAATATGGATTACTAAAACCATCCATTTCCAGTTTGCATAATGCTTTCAAATGTCATTTCTATTGGTGACTACATATTTGTTTCTTCCTAAAATTATGTATTCAATCTCGATCCTGTTGAAAATGTGTAAACCTATCATTCACTTTACAATTGCCTGATTTTGTAATGTCTCTATTGATATCTTCTTTCCTATATTTTCCGCAGTTCATCATTGTGACTGACTCTTCGCATGTGCTGATATTTACATTCACTGTGTAAATGAAACCGTATTGCTAAAGAACATTTGATCCAAATTTTATACTCACTCTTCTTCCTAAACCTACCGACTCTCTTCCTAATCCTACCGACTATCCAAATTTGAGTGGATGTTCTCTTCTACAATCAATCTTCCAAGGTACAAGGTCCTATGCCATTGATTATCAATTTATCTGAGACAAACGTGCAGAACATAATTAAAAGCTAAGTATCCCAATAAAGGGCCTCATTCCCTTCTGGGCTACAAATCTTACCTAGATTTCTGTTTTTATACTTATATTTCACCTCTATAGTTTTATAAATATCGCAGGTTCCCAATACCATTATTCATCAATCAGAATGATTCCGAACCCAAATTGAACATGTTATTAACCCTAACCATACACTGTTCCCTCAATCTAACTTTACAAAAGAGAAGGGACAGGGTTCGTCTTGCAATACAGCAATGTAGGGGATCTGCCACCTACTGAGAAACTCAAAGGTCCATGCATATTTGATCCCTGGAGAAGATGTAGGCAGCTATGAAAGACCTGAAAGACCAAAACAACCTGGCAAACAACCTGGTCAGGATGAAGGGTTGTGTCTGAGTAAGCCTCTCTCTTCTTAATGTAGAGAAGATGGACCAAATGAGGCCTATGAGGAGAGCTGTTCCGCAAACTGGTGCGGCCAATTTGAAAAGCAGTATGGAGATTCCTGGGAAAGCTTGGAATGGAACCACAATTTGACCCAGCTATTGCCCTTCTTGGACTATTTCCTGAAGACCTTAAAATAGTGTAACTCTGGGATACTGCCACATCGATGTTCTTAGCAGTACAATTCACAATTGCTGCACTGTGGACCCAACCTAGATGCCCTACAATAGATGAATGGATAACAAATGTGGCATTTATACACCATGGAGTATTACGCAGCACTAAAATATGACAAAATCATGGAATTTTCAGGGAAATGGATGGTAATAGAGCAGATTATGCTTAGTGAAACTAGCCAATCCCTAAAAAACAAATACCAAATGTCTTCTTGGATATAATGAGAGCAACTAAGAACAGAGCAGGGAGGAAGAGCAGGAAGAAAAGATTTACATTAACAGAGACATGAGGTGGGAGGGAAAGGGAGAGAAAAGGGAAATTGCATGGTAATGAAGGGAGACCCTCATTGTTATACAAAATTACACATAACAGGTTGTGAAGGGAATGGGAAAATAAACAAGGAGATAATTTAATTACAGTAGATGGGGTAGAGAGAGAAGATGGGAGGGGGAAAGAGGGGGGATCATAGAGTATAGGAAAGGTAGCAGAATACAACATTAACTAATAGGGCATTATGTAAAAATGTGGATATGTAACCAATGTGATTCTGCAATCTTTATTTGGGGTAAAAATGGGAGTTCATAACCCACTTGAATCTAATGTATGAAATATGAGCTTTGTAACGTTTTGAACAACCAAAAAAAGAAAAAAAGTAGCAATATATATGCCAATCGAAATTCATCATGAAATATATATAATCCACAGATGCAAAAATATTCATTTTACTGAACATGGATTTATGTATAATGTTATTGAACTAGGAAGCTCACCCATAGGTTGAATTTTCAGTTTGAACAGCGTTTAGGAGTAGTGATCTCTTCTCACAATTTGTATCTGCCAATTCAGCCACCTCACAAGTATGTACGTGTGATACCAGGTAGGATTCTCTATGTGCATATAAAAATACATGTGCTACAGAGAAAGGGAGACAGGATTCCCATTTTTGTTAACTTTAAAAACACATGCAGAATTATTTCAACAAAAAATTGACTAGATTTATAGCTCCTATACTATATAATGCAAAAGGCAATTCCAACTACACACCATGCCTCCTCTGAACGGCTTGTATTTCTATTCTGCTTGGGTTATGTTTCACCATCATATTAGGATTATTAGTCAGACTCTAGTAGGGTATGGGTTAGTGCCAGGAATTCAGTATTTCAAATGGAAAATTGGAAAATGAATCCAATGTGTATGCAAATATGTGATATACAATAATCTTCCCACTCTCATCCAGAACAATGCTTTGACATTACCTTTGCCCCAAGTAAGACACAATTAGAGGAGAAGAGTTAGACATTCTGTGAATACTTATCTGGAATGGAAAATGCTCAGGAGTTCACAACCTTGGAGGTGGTAGAGGAGTTTCCAAAAGGAAGGGACAGGGGTGATCACTCAACCTGATCTTTCATTAATATTGGGAGCCATCTTGCCACAAAGCCATGGAAAGATAATTTTTGCTTTACTATAAATTACTGCAAATTCTGAACCTGCTTGGAATGCCTGCCCATGCCTTGAACTCACCCATGCCTGTCTTACTGACCAGATCACAGCCCTCTCTGAAACCTTACTGAAACCTCATAAATATTGGCCTTCCCTGGCCAGACAACGACCCTCTCTGAGGCTCTAATGGTCCTCATAATTTCTGATGCTGGGGCCAGCAAATAAAAAATGTAAACTACAATTAGTGTGATGCTTGTCAAAGTTCTGTTTTCTGATACTCCCTTTTTGTGTAACTTTTTGGGCTATAAAGCTGGGGTGTAGGAAAGGTGGGGATGCTGTCTTTTTCCAGCCGTTTTGAGAAGGAGAGTCAGCCTAGCCGGTTGAACTAATAAGCTTGCCTTAATTTGATTTTAATTGGAGTCAGTGGTATTTTCTTTCATCCTGGTCTAACATTTTGGAGTTCCCCAGCGAGATGACGTTACCAGATCATAAGACCAGACTGCTGGAAATTCTGACTCTGGCCTTTCCTCCAGGGCTCAGGGCTGGAGAGCCAAGTTCCAAAGCCTTGGAGTGAGCATTTGGTCCAGGGAGCACTGGAGTGAACCATGGCACTAAAACTATTAGCAAGCACCTGGTGGAGGAGGCCTCCATAGGTAGGTGGTGCCTTTATAACATCTGATATCCGGTTAAGGGAGATGTCTTCTGATGACAGAGAGGTGGCCTGGGGAGGCTCACATGTACTCCTGTCCAGGACAGTAACAAGAATTGTTCTGTCCTCTGTTCTGTTCTGTATGGAATTTCTCTGAAAGGGTAGAAAGGTGCAGCCGGGCACGCAGGAGCTCCTACCCCGGAGCTTCAGCAAGACATTTCATTGCTCCTCTGTTTTTCTGTATCTTCACCAGGTTTCTGTTTCTTTGTGTTTTGTTCTGTGTTCTATATGTTTTCTTGTTTGTTTGTTTTTGTGCATTTTGTTGTGTGATTTCTGTGGTAAAAACTTAAAGATATTGGACGTAAAAATGGGTAATAAAGCAAGTAAGCCTTACACCCTTTGGACTGTGTTCTAAAAAACTGTGTTGAAGTTTACCCCCCTTTGTTAAGCAGGATGAGAGAAGCCCCTAGCTGGCAGCCTGGAACTCACCCACTGCAGAGGGCAATGCCTGCTGGCCACCAAAGAACAGAGTATCTCCCAGGTTAACAATGGAAACTCCTTTAAAACCCCTTGTTGCTCCAGTTCAAGAGAGTCACAACCTTTGGGCAGAGTCCCCTGTGTTTCTGCTTTGTTAGCAAAGCAGTAAACCTCCCTTTTTATTTTTCTCAAACCCTGTCCTCATTATTAAATAGGTATTAATTCGCTTCAAGGTCAGAAACCGAAATTTAAGTTACAAATTTTGATAACCCCCCGACCCTGGAACTTTTTGAGAGCTGACTACTGAAATGTTAGGAGATGGAGCGAGATTGGGGTGGAACCAAACCAGAGGAGCTAATCCTATAAGTAAAAGGAGGGACTGAGGGACTCCCAGGATCTACCAAAGCCCTGTTGCTTCAGGGAATTCCTTCCTTCATTCCCTGCACTGTAAGGATTATGCCACCTCTGTCTTCTTAAAAAAAAGAAAAAGAAAAAGGAGACACTAAATGCAGTAAAGTCACCATGGAAACCCTTGATATTACATTTCAGGTTGCCGTCTGTGAAAACATCTGATCCCCTTGTGAGGACATCTATCCTGCCACTGGTGTAGGAGATTTTTCTCTTATCTGCTCTGTTTTTAAGGCTTCTGTCTGTCAGCCATAGTCTGGAGCTCCTTTCTGTCTGTCTTGTGTCTTTGTTTCTGGCCCTTTAAGATATGTGCAATAATGTGCTGATATTATAAATTGTTTCTTGGGAATGATATTAGTTCAATGTGTGTCTAAATGATGGTGTTTTATTGTAACAATCTGGTATCTGGATGGGTTTTTGTAGCATTGCTCAATCTTGCAGTTAAAAGTCGGGTTTAGGTAATTGTTTAGTTTATGATTTCAGATAATTCATGCCAGATAACTTAAATGCTTAGGATGGAAAACTAAAGCACTCTACTTCCAAGTTGGCAAGTAACTTCCCAAACATTCAGTTTTATTTTTCACCAATTTTGAATTGGGTAGACTGAGAAAATATCACAGTGTGTACCAGTGCATTAATTTGGGCAAGGATAGTAAATCATATTATGGTATCTGTTGACAAAACAAGATGTAAAGATATAAAATTTTGTGAATTTCATCTTAAATTTGTATCATAATTTTCAACATCCGAACCTCAAAATTATGGTTAAAATGCCTTAGGCCTGAGGTGTCTGCTCAGAATAGCAGTTTTACCCTGCTCCTTTCAGACCTCAGCAAGGACTTTTGTTGAAATGCAAATGAAAGAAGCCTGCAAGCTCAGTAGGAGACTGATCTGAGGCCTAAGGCAGGTAAAAAGGTAAATTGTATGGTATTTACTAATTACTGGCCAGTCATTTTTTCTAGGACTCTTATTTTTTTCCTTAGATTCTGTATTCTTTTTTTGAGCTCATGATTTTGATCCTACAGACCTAGGTTAATGTTTTTCTGATCAGCTCTATCTTTGACCAACAGTGGAGTTTTTGAAACATTGCAATGGAGATTTCAACTGCAAAAAGCTACAAGGCCTTTACTATTATTATGTGTGCACACTTTTGTTAGTGTTGTATGTCTATATATACATATATCCCTATATCATATATATGTTATACAAATTAACACATATAAGGAGCACTCATAAAAAAAGCACTCATATAAACAAATTTTAAAACGTGGATCCAAAGATCTTAAATTCTCATGATTTAATTGGTGCAATTTAAATTGGATAAACAGATAAAAATAAATGTCTTTAAATTTAACCTTACAAGTTTTTCTAGGTGTTCAAAAATCTAATAAAATATTAATGCCGACAAAAGGTCTAATATGCCTTGGTTCTAGAACTTTTTCTTCAACAAAAAATGGTACACTGTTCAATACATTTGTCTAATATTTTGATAAATAAGTAAAGTAAATTTGATATGGGATTACTCATTCATGAGTACTTTTGTTAGATATCTGATTGATTTACTAAGGTCTGTATAAGTTTGTCCTAAAGTCTGTATAAGATTGTAAAAATCAGTCATGTGTTAAAGAGACAAAAATTTCTCAAAACATAATTTTACCCATAACATTGTGGTTATTAAGTTTTATTTTTCTAGAGCAAGCAACCATAAAAATTAAACAACTGATTAAATAAGAACTGTTATTTTAGAGCACTGTACTGCCATTTCTTTAAAAGCTAAACTTGGTTAATGTAGAAACATCAATGCAATTGTGATGCTATTAATGTGCTCATATCTTCCAGGTATACAAGTCTGTAAGGTAGAAACTTTAAAAGAGCATTATATCAAGGTGGTGTTCTGAAGTTGTATGGTAAAATATATATATATATATATATATATATATATATATATATATATATATATATATATATGGGATTTATTTACCTGTTGTCAATAAGATATGTAAACTTTTATGTGACTTTTTATATTGGGGAACAATTTAAATGTATTTTAAGTTAATGAGAGCCTAATCTATGTAAAGGTTAAAAACTTTCAGCCTTTTTTTAATTCATGTTTTAAAAGCTATATCATACGGTGTTAGCTAATGTTCATGTGACCTCAAATAATTTATGTAAACTTTGTAAAATGATATTTAAAAAACAAAGATTAGCTTTAGAATTAAAACACTTAAGATTAATAAAGAGCCCTGCCTTACCTGAGATAAGGCTCTGTGTCCCATCTTATTATGTGAGAATGACTTCGAAAGCAGTAAGTCAGATGTTATTTCATTTAAAGTTATTTTCAAAAGTTTTTTTTTTTCCTGTCAACATTACTAGCATCTCAAACAGAGGATATAACGTATAACTCAGCCAAAAATTTTAGGGTAGCTATTACACGAACTAAGTTTGTTTACTGTTGTTAATTTTATTTTGTAATTTCCTTATGGGTGATATAAAGATTCCCTGTTAGTGTTTTACAGCAGTGTTGCTTTAAGAACACAACATTGGTTAATTTAAGATAATTAGTCATCACCTACAAGACAGACAGAATAATACAGATCCCAAATAATAAAAAGATAAATAATTTTAAATTATAGACATTAAAGCCCAGTATTCTTTATATAAGTCTGTTAAAATTTATTTGATGGATGTTTAAGATTAGGATTTAAAATTAAAGTTATATGAAAAGGGACAAGAAAACCAATATTTGGCTCTTGCCCTCTGAGTCAGTCTGTATCCAGGGAACAGCGGACTTCTCTAAAGAGCTTTGCAACTCTGAACCGCATAACCTCCTGATCAGGGAGATTAATGAGACCACTGGAGAACAGAAAGCCAATCAGTGCATTTGCTAAGAAGAGGAGAGTCATCAGAGAAGGGAAACATCCCTGATGCTTCTGAGGGAAGCCACATGGTCAAGCAAGACCTGGACCCACCTAGCGCAAATGGCACTAGCAGAACTGAGAAGCTGCTCTCAAGTTTCCCCAGGAATGACTCCCATAAAATCTCAGCTGACTGTTCAGAATAGATAGAAACAAAAGTCAGTTTGACTGCTTCATCTTAAACACTTAGAAAAGACAGTTAAAAACAAATTACAGCCATTTCTGGGCATTTTATATAATAATAGTAATAATAATATTTTAAGGTATACACTTTATGTTAGCCTCCCAAAATAAGTAAGACTGGAGGCTACAAAGAAGGATTCTCAGACAGGAATGCCTGATAACTATAAAAAGAGGCTATCAAGATTATCTGCCAGTGGCAGAAGTTTTTAGTTGAAGGCCTACAGATATTCTTAACCTAAACACATAGGCTTGGTATTTGTTAGTATGATTATCCAGCAATGAGTAAGAGAATTAAAGGTTTCTCTATTAGACACAGAGGTCATACTAGTAAAAATATTTTGCAAGATCAGATGACATTAAATTATTAAACTGAATCTTATGGGGAGGGACAAATGTAACACTAAAAGTTAAATATTAAGTTGACAGTCCTGATAACTGGGGATATTAAAGACTGGTGAGGGAACTTCTATACAGTGACATGTTCCAGCTGCTGCAACATTTATTAAGTACTCATGTTTTTTTGTTTCTCTCATAGAAGAACCCATTCCCAGATGACTTTACTACCTGTTCTTCCCCATCCAGACTTCAAACCTAACTGACTTCTAAAAGGCGACTAATGTCCCTCAGGCGGTGCCCCCTCACGTCACCCTCTCTCAGCTCAGAAGAAGTCTAAATGAGTGACGCCTCTCTTCTTACAACAATGGAGACAAAAATAAATAGAATATCAATATAAGTAATTAATTAAGTCAGGTAAAATCAGGGAGACCTGTTTTTGGGTGAGTTCAAAAAATCGGGAGACTATTACCTGAGGGATTAAAATTCCCACAGTGCTCTTCCTACCCAATCAAATATATGAAAAAAACACATTAGAAAAGGGGGGAATGATTGACCCAACCTGATCTTTTATTAAAATTGGCAGCCATCTTGCCACAAAGCCGTGAAAAGATAATTTTGGCTTAACTATAAATTGCAGCAAAATCTGAACCTGCTTGGAAAGCCTGCCCGTGCCTTGAACTCACCCATGCCTGGCTCTCTGACCAGATAACAGCCCTCTCTGAAACTTTGTTGACACCTCATAAATATTGGCCTTCCTTGGCCAGACGACACTCTCTGAGGCTCTAATGGTCCTCATAAATTCTGATGTTGGGGCCAGCAAACAAAAATGTAAAATACCATTAGTGTGATGCTTGTCAGAATTCTGTTATTTTTAACCCCACTTTTGTGTAACTTTCTGGGCTATAAAGCTGGGCTGCTCTCCTGTTCCCAACGTTTTGGGAGGGAGAGGCAGCCAGGGTGGTGGAAATAATAAGCTTGCTTTAATCTGATTTTAATTGGAGACAGTGGTCTTTTCTTGCAACCTGGTCTAAAAGGTAAACACTACACAAACCTGGAGCTCTGCCGGACTAAAGACTTCTTGAGAAACTGCCTTTGACGATGGGCACTCGACATATATGTTGTTGTCAGAAGCTTTAGCTTCCATTCAAATGAGACCATCAAAGCTGGGTCTACATCTATGAGACCTGGAGGATATTGTTTCAATTTTTCCAAAGAACATGAGGAAGCAGTGCTGACTTCTCTCTGTAGGTAAACTGTGGCCACTGAAAGCTAAGTGTCTCCGCATGTGGACTGTGAAGCCATTTGGTCATCCTCCACTTTTCATGGTGTTTCTTTCTACTGCACTGGGAGTTTGGTATTTGCCTCATGAAATACAATGACTTCAACTGGTACACAGTGATGTAGGGAGTCCTGTCACGTGTGGTGGGTCAGGGTCTGCAGGAGAATGCATCAACCAGGCTTCTATCCCACATAGCTTGACCCTTTGACCATAGCAACCTGATTCTGAACATTGCCCTGAAACGTCTCCATATAACAAAATGCCTTTTATGGAGAGGTTTCAGACATATAAGTGATTCCTGTCTGTAACATGTCAGCCACAAGTCATTTGGAAGTCAATGGCAGAATCACATGTCCCGACCACAGATGTTTTATCACACAGCTGCACACAACAGCTTTTGGCCCACTACTCAGCAGGCCCCAACATACTGGCATCTCTGTTCTACACCATTTTCATAAAACCCAGTCAATCAAGGCACTGTCTGGTACACTCAGGATCAGCAACTGTACATCCAAAGGTTCTCCAGTGGCAGGTGGCCATGGGAAGTTCAAAAATTTCATGGTATTTATCTAGCCATTTTCAAAGACGAAGTTGGAGAAACTGTGGGTTTCAATTTATTAAGGAACCATTAAATTTAGAGGAAGCACATTTCAATGAATAATCTAGAGAACTCTCACAGGCAAGGGTTCCCAAAGACTGGCCAAAAGGTCACATGAAGCCAGCCCCATTGAGGTCTACAATGTAAGGTCCATGTGTGTTTTGACTCTCAACTATGGCTTCCAAGTCTTTCAGAAAAAAAATCATGTGATATCCTGGCTGAGATTCCCAGTGCTCTGTGGAAAGCCAGTCTTGGCTTAGATCTCGGTGTCCAAGGGCGACTCTCATGTGTGGCCTCCTAAAATCCCAACACAATTCATGGCGATACTTCTCTGAAGTGAGTTCCATAACGCATTCTCTAAGAGGAATCACACCAGAGTTCAAGCCCAGGTGGACCCAGGCATCTCTTACAACCACCACACAAATGACCACAATTAAAACTAAAACACTCCCACATGCTCCTCATCTTCTTCCACATAGACACTCATCATAAACTCTGGCTGGAGGTTTCCATGAAGGGCACAGCCCAATACACTGTTCAAAATAAGCACCCTTGCCCCTCATTTGCCTAAAGTCAGGGTGGCCTGGACACCCTTGCTGTGAACCAAGAGTGATCAAATAGGCCTGCCCTATATCTGATCTGCTTCTCCAATTTGAGGCCTAATGACTGTCTGGTATAGATTCTTTATGTGAATTGGTATCATAGAAAACCCAAGCCCCTATCGGCTAGGCTCTGCAGGGATTTGAAGAAATGATTTGACCCAAATGATCCCTATTCTCACTTGATTTAGCTCAGGAAGCTTACAGAGGAAAGTGAGAGACTTCATCCACAATGACTGCTCTTTTGGCCATTTTGGTTTTGGATGCACACTTGGAAACTTTCTTTAGATCCATCAGGTGCTGAGAATCTAAGCCACTGCCACCACACCGGGCCAAGTGGCTGTTTCAGACACATCCTTTTCGAAAGCAATTAAGCAAAGAGCCACAGGTGATGCCCATTCATTTCCATTTGAAAACTGTTTTCTTCAGGCTTCACAAAAGGGTGGCCTGAGGCAAAGACCTTCCTGACATTAAGGGTAATAGAATCATAAGTAAGAAAATGGCCCAAAGCAGGGTTTCTCCACTGAGACATTACTGGTCACACTGATATCTGAGTTTTCTGAGATGCTCGCATTCCCTTCAGCTATCCAGTACATGGTCATGTAACAGAGCTTGGACGTGGTACATATCTTGGAAACAAAACCATGAGGATACTCTGGAGAGTGGCCAGTATTCAGGAAGAAAAGAGGAATTTAGGAAGATAGTAGCTGTTCACCATCCATTAGGCAAGCCGCACTCCATTTTTAAATTGGGTGGGAAGAATGCTGGGAAGCTTTATACTAGACAGGACACAACCATTGATGCATTCACATTTCAAATGTCTACAACCACGGATACAGTGGGATACACAGACATAGAAACACTCGTGTTGTCAAACGACTTTCTAGAAACTTTCCAGTCCCAACCTACAAACCGCCATTCCTACCTATTCTCAGAACATGAGACAAAACCACAAACTCACACCGACACCCACAACGGCACCTCCTTCCCCCAAGTATGGCTGTGACTATCCTGAGTGTCCTCTGACTGGTGAGCCATAATATGTTCCCACGAAATGGCCTGTCCAATCTCAGATCTGGTCTTCTTTTCAAACTTTTAGAAGTTGTCAGGAGCCATGGTTGAGCCACTACCTGCTTTCTCAGAAAAAGCCACTCTTCAGAGCTCTCCTGAAATTTGGCCATCATCACATAAGTAGGTACCAAGAAACACTGACTCTGTCTTTGGTAAATTCAAACAATTGAGACCACTGGGACTGAAACTAAGACTTGCTCTGGGTGCATGGCTTCCTGGATCCCAAGTTCAGAAAGTTCCATCACCAAGGAAGTGTGTTAGGTCACTTCCTTCAGAAACTGAATGAGGTCACTGTGATGGAAAACCACTTTGTTCTAACAGTTGCTTCCAAAGGTCCCATGAGATGGAGGCTGCCCCTACTTCCTGTGACACTTTCACAAGTTAGAATGGTATATCAACCATAGGCATCTGGGAACAGCTCTGTACACAGGCCTGGTTTGGTCCATTTAATCTACATTAAGAAGAGAGAGGCTGATTCAGACACATTCCTTCATTCTGACCAGGATGTTTGACATGGAAGTTGACATGGATTTGACTTTTGCTCTCTCAGGTCCTTCATAGGTAAAAAGGTCGGTCAAAAGTCGGAGGAAAAGACCACCAAGAGACTGTCTCATGCCACAGCAAAAGGTTTATTGGGCGTCCAGCATGCTGCGGCTCAGAGCTAACTTCAGAGGAGCAAAGAACAAAGAGCCCCAAAAACAACTTGAGCAGAGTTTATTTACATTCTTTAGAGAGGGCAGGGACTTTGCATACATCATAGCCTCCTTTAGCAAATCAACATACCACGGGAAAATCAAATAACAACCCAAAAACATGATTAGCACATTCATTGGCAGGAAGAGGTCGGACAGGGGGTGATTGGTTAGCTCTGAGAAGGGGTATACGTTTAAACTGATTGGTTGAAGCCCTGAGATGTATACATGATGAGCTGCACGGTTTCTGGGAAGGGGTTGTTTAGCAACTAGGTGGTCAGGGAAGATTTCAACACACATCTAATTGGCAGTTCCGGGAATTGTCTTAACTGCCACAGGAATTTCAGGTTCTGAGTGCAGCTTGGAAACTTTACAAAACCTGGTTCTTTATGTTTCAATTTTAATTTCTTTTATTCTTTCATTTCCCACTCCTTTTTCTTACTACATTTAATCTTAAAAGTAATGAATCATAATTATTGCGGGGTCTCACACTCTATTTCTGCCAGTGGAGCGTATTTCTGTCTGATTACCATGAGTTTTTCCTGCCCAATTTGAGCCTGGAGAAACGAAACTATGCAGTTAAGCAAACAAGGTCCCAAAGTTAGCAACACCATAAGGATGATCAGGGGTCAAGCTAAGCCTGATAGGAGTGTAGTTAACCAGGGGGACTGGGTAAACCATGACTCAAACCACCCTTGTTGAATCTCCCTTTCTCTCTGGCGCTCTTCAAGGCATTTTCTCAATTTACTCATGGATTCTTTTACAACTCCAGTATGGTCAGCATAAAAACAACATTCTTGTCTCAGTGCAGCACAGAGGCCCCACTCCCTCATGAAGAGGAGGTCTAATCCTCGCCTGTCCTGTAAAACAACTTCAGAGAGAGAGTTTAAGGATTCCTACAGCACTGTGATGGAGGTCTGTAATGTCTTCCAGTCTTGATCTATTGCTGTTTCTAATCAGGCCATTTGTTGTGACCCATGGATCATAGCAGCTGTTCCTGTACCCACTCCTGCAGCAGCTCCTATCCTCAATAGGATTGCTATAGTAAGGGACACTGGATGCCAGCAAAATCAGGTTGTTTGTCCCCCTAGTAGACCTTAAAATGATTCTGCATCATAATAAACCACCCTGGGGAGTATCTGCACCATTAAACAATAATTTACAAAGCTGTCAAATACATGGGTTGAAATGCAAGGAGTTCTGACTGTGTGGAGTTCAGTACAATTAAGGTTCCTTTAATTAGTTCCCAGGGGCAGGAGTCAGCTGTACTCTGGACTGGGGAAGTAGGCAAAGATGGAAACTGGGAAGTATGAGATGGTTGAGGGGTTCTGGTAGATCTAGGCATGGGAGGTTTTGGAGGCTTAATTCCTGGCTTGAGGGGATTGGGCCCTATTGCTGTGGGATTTTCTTCCTTTTTAAGCAGGATGGTGAACCAGTGACCAAAGTCATAACGAGGGTCATAAATATAGAATCACATTTCCCATGCATTTCCCATAGACCATGTTGTTCTGAGGTAGCCCCTTCCTTTGGAAGTGAAAGTTATATTGAGGGGGTAACATAGACTATTCTTTCCACAGCGAGTTTTTGACACAACTTGGCTAGCGGCACATTTCTTGGGATCAATCCAGGTGTCATTTTTTCCTACCTGAATGATACTGTCTGCGGAGTTTGGGTTCAACCATGTAGCTCCCGTTTGTTCACAACCCCAAGATCTTAAATAAAAGTCACTGGGTCCTCCACAGGTTTGGGCCTGTTTGCGACTTCAGAAATCAGCTGGGCACACATAAAAATCAAGACTGGCTAGTTTACACCTGAGCTGGGGAAGATGATATCCATAATTCATGGGGTAAGGTGGTCTATGTTGCCCTGGTTTGGGTTTGAGTGGGATCTGTGTGAAGTCCTCTATGTCAGGGAGATCCCAGTCAGAGAGGCCTATGGCAAGCTGACAAATGTCCAGGTAGAGAGATGGCCACCAAGTCCATAAAAGGGCTGTATGTGAAATAGACCACACTACTTGCCCAGTAGGATTTATAGCTGCCATTGTTGCTGAACAGGCTGATGGTGATTAGGACTGCTGGTGGTCAGGGGAAGAATCCATAGCCTTACCCACACGATGGACACGCAACTTGAGAGGGTTACCAGTCTGTTCCAGTTTCCAGCCGGAGGCTGGACAGGGCGCAGGCTTGAGATGGGTGGCATGGATCCAAGAAGTGATTCCATCCACTTTCACCACTGTAAGTGTTATAAGCAGCACCTGGTATTGTCCTTTCCAGCGGCGTTCCAGGGATGATACCTGATGCCGTCTCACGTAGATGAAGACTCCCACTTGATATCGATGTGGGGTTCCCTCGTCTCCAGGCTGATAAGCACTGGCCAACTGTTTCCACAGGTATCGCTGGGTGCTGTGTTTGTTCAAGGGCTTTAAGTCTGTCAAGCAAGGGGGTGTGAAAGGAATCATTAAGTCTCAGAGTTGGGGTTAGGTCCCTTACTAAAGGAGGGGCACCATAGAGAATTTCATAAGTGGTGAGTTTACACAAAGAGGCAGAGGGTGTACTTTTTGCATGAAACAGTGCTTAAGGTAGGAGCATAGTCCAATTTTTTTATGCAGGTCTCCAAGCTTAATTTCTTTAAATTCTCTTTGATGGTTCTAATCATTTTTTCTACCTGTCCTGAGCTCTGGCATCTATAAGCACAATGTAACTTCCAATTAATCTTCAGGGTCCTGGTGAATCCCTGACTTACCTGGGTAACAAATGCCGGTCCATTATTGGACCCTATTACCTTAGGCAGGCCAAACCTTGGAAAAATGTCTTCTAGAATCTTTTTGAGCACCGTCTGAGCCGTTTCTTTCTTCATGGGGAAGTCTTCAACCAATCCTGAAAGAGTATCTACAAAGACTAGGGGATATTTAAGTCCATACCTTCCTGGCTTAATTTCAGGAAAAGTCCACTTCCCAAAATTGTTCTGGTCTGGTTCCTCGTAAGCGCTTCCCTGCAGGAAGCTTGGATGGGTAAGCATTAACTAATTGGCAGACTTGACAAGCTCTAGTCACCTTCTAAGCTATTTCTTTCCTCTGTAAGTCAGTCAATAAAAAATCCTTTCTTCGGTCCTTTAAGTGTGCCTATAACTTCTTTGAGCTTAAGTGGGTGAGCTAGTGTACGTCTTTGACATAAAGGTGGGCTTTTTGAAATTGTAAACTTGGCTCTGTAGGGTCCCAGAGTTCTGCATCTGTCTCCTCAGATGATAAGTTGCCTGAATGTTCCAGAGTGGCCAAGTCTCCTGAATGTTGATCCCCCTGGTGTGGAAAAAGTTAACAGAGTCACTCCGTTTAGGGCTGCCAATTAAGCTTCCTCATCTGCCCTTCTGTTTTTAACTGCAACGAGGTCGTTTCCCTTCTGGTGCCCTGGACAGTGCACTATAGCTAGTTCCTTAGTGCCCTTCACTGCTGAGAGAAGGTGGAGAATCTCAACTTTGTTCTTTATTTTTTTCCCAGTGGAGGTTAATAGCCCCCTTTGCTGGTAAATAGCCCTGTGCACATTAGCATTGCCAAATGCATAGTGGCTATCAGTGTATATGGTGGCCCTTTTGCCTGTTGCTAGTTCCAATGCTTTCGTAAGGGCAATCAGTTCTGCCATTTGGACTGATGTCTCTTCTGGGAGACCAGAGGATCAGATGACATTAGTTTTGCTAACTGCTGCTGCTCCATCCCACCACATACCATCTTGGAGGAAGCTGCTCTCTTTCGTAAACCATACGACTTCAGGGTGAGGCAGTGGCTGGATCCTTCAAGTCTCGTCCGATACTGGTTTCCTCTGCCAGTATGTGTTGACACTCATGAGCGACAGGTCCTGATGATTCTTCTGGAAGCCAGGTTGAGTGGAGCAGAAGGTCCAAGAGTTATTCTGTCTTTGCTAATCCAGAGGCTCTGGTAGTAGTTTATTCTGGAGTTTGATAGCCACCTATCTGGAGGTTGACAGATGATGCTCTCCAGGGCATGGGGGGCTATAATGGATAGCTTCTGTCCCAACGTTCATTAATGAGCATCTTTTATTAGAAGCGCTGCCGCTGCTATAGCTCTTAAGCAACGGGGCCACCCAGTAGTCACTGGGTCCAGTTTTTTTGATAAGAATGCTACCGGCCTTTTCCAAAGTCCCAAAGTCTAAGTGAACACTCCCCATGCTATTCCTTTCTTTTTCTCGATGTAGAGAGTGAAGGGTTTATCTATATCTGAGAGTGCTAAGGCCGGAGCAGATAGCAGCACCTTTTTTTGACATTATCAAAAGCTTGTTGGTGCTCAGGGGTCCATTGGAATTGGGCATTCCACTTTATCAGCGGGTATAAAGGGGCAGCCAGAGAGGCGAACCCAGGAATCCATCACCTGCAAAATCCAGCAGTCCCAAGAAACTCTCTGAGTTGTCTCTTATTAGATGGGGGTGGTATCTGCACAATGGTTTGTTTTCTGTTCTCAGTTAGCCATCATTTGCCACCCCTAAGAGAATAACCCAGGAAGATTACTTCTTGCTGACAAATTTGGGCCTTTTGGCAGAAGCCCTATATCCAAGCCGAGCAAGCTCGGATAATAGTGCTTGGGTCCCAGACTCATAGTTTTCCTTGGTGTCCGCTGCCAGTAGCAGATCATCCACATATTGGAGTAGTGTGACTTCGGGGTGTGCAGTTCTGAAGTCGTTTATGTCCCTGTGGAGGGCTTCATCAAAGAGAGTGTGGGGGGGGTTTGAACCCCTGTGGGAGTCTAGTCCAGGTTACTTGGCCAGATGTTCCAGTTTCTGGGTCTATCCACTCGAAGGCAAACAGCAACTGACTGTCCTTATGTAGGGGCAAGCAGAAGTAAGCATCTTTTAAGTCCAGCACAGTGTAGCATTCCCGGTCCAGATTCAGAGTGCTAAGCAAATTATATGGATTGGGTACTGTGGGGTGAATGTCCTGCACTCTGTTGTTGATCTCTCTTAGGTCTTGAACAGGACTGTAGTCCCTAGTTACTGGCTTTCTTACTGGTAGCAGGGGGGTATTCCAGGCTGATTGACAGGGCCTTAGGACCCCAAGGGCCAATTATTTCTGAATATGGTGACTTATCCCATCCTTAGCTTCTTTGCTTAGAGGATATTGTTTAACACTGATTGCAGAGGCAGAGGCTTTTAATTCTACTACTATTGGAGGTTGTTTTATGGCTAGACCTAACCCAGCAGTTTCTGCCCAGGCATTAGGATAATCTTTTATCCATTTCTGTTGTAGTTTGCCTCTTTGATCAGTCCTAGGGGGCACGAAGTGTTGATGTTCATCTTCTACGGACATAGTCAATTCTGTGACTATGGGAGTTTTTACTGAAGGTTTTAGAACATCCACTTGGGGACCATCAGGGTTAAAGGTTACTCTAGCCCCGAGTTTGGTAAACAGATCCCTGTGCATCAATGGGGCTGGGCATTCTTGGATTACTAGGAAAGAGTGGTGGACTTTACATTTTCCTACTTCCATAATCCTCTTAGTTGTCCAAGCCCGATAAGTAGTGCCATTAGCCCCTTGAACTAGGGACCATTTATTTGATATGGGGCCCAGTGAAGCCTTAAAGGCTGAGTATACTGCTCCTGTATCCACTTCAAAGTTCACTGGAGTCCCCTCCACTTCAAATGTTACCCTGAGCTCGGGGAGGGGATCTGAGTCCTGACATTCCTAGTCCTCTTCTAGAGTCAGCATGGCGGGCTGCTGTGGCTTCTTCTTTTTGGGGCACTCTTTGACTCAGTGTCCTTTTTCTCTACAGTAGGCACATTGATCTGAGGCCAGGGAAAGCCTTTGGCGTGGGCCCAAGTATCCCTTTCTGACTCCCTGCTTTTTAATTTCTGGCGTATTTGCTGCTGTGAAGAAAATCTTAGCCAATGCTTTTGTCTGCCTTTTGCTCCTTTCATCATTTTTTTCTTCCCTTTCCTTCTCTCTCCTCTGTTCCGTGTCCTCCTCAGTTTCTCTCTTATAATATACTTATATACTTATAATATATACTTATAATATATATCTTATAATATACTTTCTCAGCTTCTCTGTCTAAATCTCTTAAGGTCGTATTTTGTAACCCATCTAGACATTGTAACTTTCTCTTAATATCTTGGGCAGCCTGCTCAATAAAGGCCATTGTAACAAATGCCTTTTGGTCATCTGCCTGAGGATCAAAAGGAGTATATTTTCTATATGCTTCCATAATTCTCTCCAGAAACCTAGAGGGAGACTCATTAGGCCCTTGGATAATCTCTCTTACCTTTGCTAAATTGGTCGGCTCTCTGGCGGCCACTCTGAGACCCACTATTAGAGCCCGGCGATAAGTGGACAGATGCTTCCTACCTTCAAAGGTGTTGGGGTCCCAGTTGGGTCGGTTCATGGGCCCATAGGGATGGAGAGAGAGCATCACAGGGGCTTCTGAGTTTTCTATTATCCATCGCCGGTGGGTTCTTTTAGGTTGCCCATCTTCCTCCAGGGGAGGAGGGGTTGCTGCTGCTGTGGGGAAGTCCCCTGGAGGGCTTGGGTCTGGCCCAATTGCCTCTAGCAGTGGAGAGGCTGAGTCAGCGGTGGGAGGATCATCAGGAACTGTGTTGGGGGTTGGGGAGGGAGAGTAGACAATAAGGAGGGGGTGGAGTGTCCAGTCTTGTGACTCAGGGAGAATGGAAGGAAGAGGGAGAGGAGCGGAAAGTTTGAATGATAGGAATGTGGGGGAAGGAGTATATGGCTGTTGATCTGGGTGGCCACGTGGCCCTGGCTGAATGACAATATCTCTGAATTTTCGGATTAGAGGAAAGTGGAAGGATTCTTCTGGGGCCATCTGAATTCGAGGATGGGCCATTCTGAAGCACAGAGAGTCTGCCAGGTACGGTGTTTTACTGAAAAAGAAAGATTCTGGGCCCTTGAGCGGACATCAGTCCAATGATCAAGGGTCAGGGACAGAGAAGAGGAAGTGCTTTGTCCCATAATGGGAGTTACTCAAACAGGGACATTGAAGACACAAACACAACACAAAGACAAACAGTAAACGTTTAACATGAGTCCAAGACAAAGATTTGAACTGAGTAACTGGAAAATATTGATGGGTTAGACAATAAAAACAGACAGTAAACTCAACATGAGTTCAGAACAATGACCAAAACTGAGTTACCGGCAAAACCTGATGGGCTGGCAAATCAAATCCTGAAGCAAAACATAACCGAGTTGAGGAAACTACTATTCCTTGAATTCCCTAGTCCTCCGGAGTGTCCCTCAGGGACGTGATCTTGGCTCTGTGACACGTCTGTCACACCATAGGAGAGAGCTAATGCTCTTCACCAACAGCCACTTTGCCACGCCCTAGCCTGAAACCCGAAACCAGAAAGAGGCACCTTACTTACCCCGAGAGGACTCCCTTGA
The DNA here is from genome assembly GCF_048772815.1 of Callospermophilus lateralis. Taxonomy (NCBI): domain Eukaryota; kingdom Metazoa; phylum Chordata; class Mammalia; order Rodentia; family Sciuridae; genus Callospermophilus; species Callospermophilus lateralis. The sequence continues at coordinate 590,531 of NW_027510789.1, forward strand.
GGTCTTCCATTCACCGCTCCCGGATATCTCACCTGGGGCCTCCAGATGAAAAGTTGCTGCGAACATCAAAGGAAAAGACAACAAAGAGGATTTCTCATGCATCAGCAAAGGGTTTATTGGGGGTCCAGAATGCTAGGCCTCAGAGCTCCCTTCAGAGGAGCAAAGAACAAAGAGCCCCGAGAACAACTTGAGCAGAGTTTATATACATTCTTTAGAGAGCTCAGGGACTTTACATACATCATAGCCTCCTTTAGGAAATCATCATGTACCACGGGAAAATGAAATAACAACTCTAAAACATGATTAGCACATTCATTGGCGGGAAAAGTTGGGGCAGGGGGTGATTGGTCAGCCCTCAGAAGGGGTATACATTTAAACTGATTGGTTGAAGCCCTGAGATGTATACGTGGTGAGATGCACGGCTTCTGGGAAGGGGTTGTTAAGTAACTAGGTGGTCAGGGAAGATTTCAACACACATCTAATGGGCAGTTCCAGGAATTGTCTTAACTGCCACAGGAATTTCAGGTTCTGAGTGCAACTTGGAAACTTTACAAAACCTGGTTCATTACATTTCGATTTCAATTTCTTTTATTCTTTCAGAACCTTACAGTGGAAGGTGAGAGACTTCATTCACAATGACTGCTCTTTTGGCTATATTGGTTTTGGATGCACACATGGGATCATTTTTTTGATCCGTCTGTTGCTGATAATCTAAGCCACAGCCTCACACAGGGCCAAGAGCCTGATTAAGACACATCTCTTTCCAAAGCAATTACTTCTCTGAGGTCAGTTTCAGAACTCAGTCTCTGAGGAGAATCACACCAGTGTTCAAAACCAGGTTGACCCAGTCATCTCTTCCAACTGCCACACAAATGACCACAATTAAAACCAAATCACTCTCACATGGAACTCAACTTCTTACATATATACACTCATTATACCCTTTGGCTAGAGGTTTTCATGAATGGCGCAGCCCAAGAGAGTGTCCAAAATAAGCTCCCTTGCCCCTCATTTGCCTAACCTCAGGGTGGCCTGAACACCCTTCCTGTGAACTAGGATTGATCACATAGTTCTTCCTTTAATACTGCTCTGCTTCTCCAATTTGAGGCCTACTGACTGTCAGGTTTAGATTCCTTATGTGATTTGGAGTAATTAGGAAACCAAAGCAACTTTGCAGCGCTTGAAAGAACTTATTTGACCCAAATGATCCCTATTCTCACTTGGTGGAAGTCAGGAAACTTACAGAGGAAGGCGAGAGACTTCATCCACAATGACTGATCTTTTTGCCATTTTGGTTTTGGATGCACACATTGCATCTTTCTTTAGATCCATCAGGAGCTGATAATCTAAGCCACAGCCTCACACAGAGCCACAAGGCTGATTCAGACACATACTTTTCCAAAGCAGTTAAGCAAAGAGCCACAGGTGATGCCCATTCACTTCCATTTGAAAACTTTTTTCTTCAAAATTCACAAAGGGGTGGCCTGAGGCAAAGACCTTCCTGACTTCAGGGTAACAGAACAATAAGTCAGCAAATCCCAATGCAGGGTTTCTCCACTGAGACTTTACTAGTCACAATGATATCTGAGTTTTGTGAGATGCTTGCAATTCCCTTCAGCTATCCAGTACATGGCCATGTCACAGAGCTTGGATGTGGTACATATCTTGGACAAAAAAACATGAGCCTATTCTGGAGAGTGGCCAGAATTCAGGAAGAAAACAGGAACTTAGGAAGATAGTAGGTGTTGCCCATCGAAAAGCAACCAACAGTCCTTTCCTAAAATGGGCAGGATGAATTCTGGGAAGCTTTCTACTAGACAGGATACATCCATTGATCTATTCTGCTTTCTAATATGTACAACCAAGGACACAGTGGGATACACAGACACAGACACAGTCGCCTTGTCAAAGGACTTTCTAGAAACAGTCCACTCTAAACCAAACAAACCACCTTTCCTACCTATTCTCAGAACATGAGACAAAACCCCAAACTCACACCCACAATCAAAAAGTCACCTCCTTCCCCCATGTAAGTCTGTGACTATCCAGAGTGTCCTCTGACTGGTGGTCCATACTATGTTCCCCCAAAATGGCCTGTCCTGTCTCAGGTCTGGTCTTCTTGTCCATCTCTGTGAAGTTGTATGGAGCCTGTGCTGACCACTACCTGCTTTCTCATTAAAGGCCCATCTTCAGAGCTCTACTTGCATTTTGTCATCCTCAAACCATTAGGTACCAAGAGAGACAGACTCTCTCCTTGGTAAATCCAAACAAGTAAGTCCACTGGGAATGGGACTGGGACTGGCTCTGTGTGCCTGGCTTCCTGGATCCCAAGTTCAGAGAGTTACATCACCAAAGAAGTGAGGTAGGTCAATTCCAACAGGAAGGGAATGAGGTCACTGCCTTGGCAACCACTTTGTCCTAACACTTGTTTCCAAGGGTCCCTTGAGATGGAGGCTGCCCCTACTTCCTGTGACACTTTCAGAAGTTAGAATGGTATATCAACCGTAGACACCAAGGAGAAGCTCTCCACACAGGGTTGGTTTGGTCCATCTTCTTTATATCAGTAGGAGAGAGGCTGATTCAGACACATCACTTCATCCTGAACAGGTGGTTTGGCATGGAAGATGACTTTTGCTCTCTCAGGTCCTTCATAGCTGCTACATCTTCTCTAGGGATCATTTCTCATCAAACTTTGAGGTTCTCAGCAGGTGAAAGATCCCCTACATTCCTGTATTCTAAGACCAACTCTGTCCCTGCTCTTTTGTGAAGTTAGATTGAGGGAACAGTGTATGGTTAGGGTTAATAACATATTCTATTTGGGTTAGGAAACATTCTGCGGGATGAATAATGGTATTGGGAACCTGCGATATTCACAAGAATATATAGGTGAAATATAAGTATGAAACCTGAAATCTAGGTACGATTTGAAGCCCTGAAGGGCAATGGGCCCTTTAGTGAGATACTTTGCTTTGAATTATGTTCTGAACAGATATCTCAGATAAATCGATGTGCAATGGCAAAGGACCTTGCACCTTGGATGATTAAATGTCCTAGAGAACATCCAGTCAAAAAGGAATAGTCGGCAGGATTAGGAAGGTTGTCAGTAGGTTTAGAAAAAAGAGTGAATATAGTATTTGAACGAAAGTTTCATTAGCAATAGGGTTTGGGGTAGAGAGTGAACATAAATATGAGCACATATGAAGAGTCAGTCACAATGATGAACTGGGGAAAATATGTAGGAAAGCAGATATCAATAGAGACATTAGGAAATCAGGCAAAGTATAATGTAATAGGGTTAGACATTTTCAACATGGTTGAGGTTGAATATATAATCTTAGGAAGAAAGAAATATGTTGCCTCCAATAGGATTGACATTTGAGAGCATTAGGCAACCTGGACATGGTTGCTTTTAGTAATCAATGCTCACTTTCCATTTTGCTTTGGTGAAAGGTTAATAGGCACTTGTCACTTCCTGTTTTTCTGTATGCTTAACAAACCACTGTTGAAATCTTGAGAACTGTTTGCTAATTTTGTTCCCAGGATGTGCTGTCCCCAACTGCCAAACTGCAGAATATACTCCTTCACCCGGGTGCACGCAAACCGCACACTCGCCCTGACCCATCAATAAATTTCCCATTCTGCCCTCTCCAAGAAAAGTATATAAGCTCTGTTAAAGCTGTTCTCAGGGCTCTCTGCTCTATTCAAGTGAGCTCTGAGCCCCAGCATGCTGGACCCCCAATAACCTCTTTGCTGTGGCCGAGTGAAAATGCTATACTGTTCTGTACTTAAAAGATGCTTTCTTTTGCTTGCCTCTGCATAAAGATAGTCAGTTGCTGTTTGCTTTCGAGTAGGTAGACCCAGAAACCGGAACGTCTTGTCAACTAACTTGGACTAGACTTCCACAGGGGTTCAAAAACTCCCCCATTCTCTTTGATGAAGCCCTTCACAGACATCTCTACAACTTCAGAACTACGCACCCCGAAGTCATTCTGCTTCAATATGTGGATGTCCAGCTACTGGCAGCCAACACCAAAGAAAACTGTGAGTCTGAGACCCAAGCACTATTATCTGAGCTTGCTCAACTTGGGTAGAGAGCTTTGGACAAAAAGGCCCAAATTTGCAAGCAAGAAGTAATCTTCCTGGGGTATTTCCTTAGGCGCGGTAAATGATGGCTCACTGAGCCCAGAAAACAAACCGTTGTGCAGATACCACCCCCATTTAACAGGAGACAACATAGAGAGTTTCTTGGGACTGCTGGCTTTAGCAGGTTATGGACCTGGGTTTGTGTTCTTAGCTGCTCCTTTATACCCGCTGTTAAATGAGAATGCCCAATTCCAATGGACCCTTGAGCACCAGCAAGCTTTTGATAACATCTAAGAACACTGACACTGAACTCCTCAACTTCACTGAGCCCAGCCTGCAATTTCAGAAAGCCCTACACTACATTAAAAATGTACATCAACTCAATCAACTTGGTTCAAAAAAACTGCCGGCATTACTGTAGGATCAAGAACAGAGTTTTAGACTAATTCACTCACAGTGAAAGGAAATAATTGAATGGGTAACAAAAGCCTGTCAGTTCTGTCAATTGGTTAATGCTTACCCTTCCAAGCTTCCTGCAGGAAAGCACCTATGAGGAACCAGACCAGGACAATTCTGGGTAGTGGACGTTACTGAAATTAAGCCAGCAAGGTATGGACTTAAATATCTCCTAGTCTTTGTAGATACATTTTCAGGATGGATTGAAGCCTTTCCCACCAAAAAAAAAAAAAAAAGAAAAGAAAACCGGCACAAATTGTGGTCAAGAAGATCCTGAAAGATATTTATCAAAGACACGTCCTGCCTAATTTAATATGGTCTGATAATTGAACAGCCTTCATGGGCCAGGTAAATCAGGGGTTAGCCAGGACCCTGGGGATTAATTGGAAGTTACATTGTGCTTATAGACCCCAGAGCTCAGGACACTTAAAAAAAATAAATAGAACCATTAAAGAGACCTTAACAAAATTAAGCTTAGAGACCGGCATAAAAGATTAGACTATGATTCTGCCTTATGCACTGTTTCATGCAAGAAATACTCCCTTTCTTTCTTTGTGTAACCTCACCCCCTATGAAATTCTCTATGGGGCCCTTCCTACACTAAGAGACCTAACCCCGACTCTAAGACCTAAGGATCCCTTCCACACACCCTTGCTTGACATACTTAAATCTCTTGTAAGAACTCAGCTATACCTGTGGAAACAGCTGGCCACTGCCTTCCAACCTGGGGACGAGGGGAATCCACATTGATATCAAGAAAGAGACTTCCTCTACATAAGATGACATCAGGTGTCATCCCTGGAACCCCGCTGGAAAGGACCATTCCAGGTGCTACTTATAACACCTACAGTAGTAAAAGTAGAGGGAATCACTTCCTGGATCCATGCCTCTCATCTCAAGCCTGTGCCATGTCCAGACTCTGGCTGAAAACTGGAAAAGACTGTTAACCCTTTCAAATTGCATATTCGCCACGTGGGTAAGGCTATAGACTCTCTCCTTGGCCACCCGTAGTCCTAACGCTCATCAGTCGCTTCAGCAGCGATGGCTGATCACAAATACTACTAGACAAGAAGTATGGTCTATCTTGCATACAGCCCCCTTAGGGACCTGGTGGCCATCTCTCCACCCAGACATTTGTCAGCTGGCTATAGGTCTTTCCTATTAGGATATCCCTGATGAAGAGGATCTCACTAAAATTCCATTAAATCCTTTCCGTACCATAGATAATGGAAACAAACATTATGGTTGTAGGGACAGGCAAGCCAGATGCAGGTTGGCTAGGCTATATTAGTATGTTTGCCCGGCAGACTATCAAAGCCACAAACCGCCACGGCTGTGTGGGGGAAAAGCCGACTTCTTCTGTAAGTCATGGGGATTTGAGCATACAGGGGCTGCCTGGTGGAACCAAAAATCCTCATCAAATTCAGTACACAGCATTGGCCATATTACCACTTAGAAAACCCAAACTGATGGCAAACAGAGGAGTCTCTAGATCCTCAAATTCTTTGTGACCTTTTTAACTTCTGCAAGTGCTCAAAAGGGTGAAAGGAAATTCCCCTATGTGAAGGCCTTTTTCCTCTTTCGCTCACATCCTGAACTATGCTTCTCCAATAGTTCCTCAAACTCAGCCTTCTGCTCCAGACTCTCTGCTGTCAGTCCCACCTCAGCAAACCTGATTTCTCTTCTCCAATTACTAGATCAAAAACCGAAACCTCCACCGGTTCTCAGAGCATTGCCCTCTTGCTGAGGTAGCAGGTACTGAGGTACCCATCCATCCACTCACTTCTCTCTTTTCTTGTCAGTGCCCACACCGGGTCCCACCAGGTCCTCTTACCACTTAACCCAAAGCTCAAACCAGCTTAGGAGAGCCCTCAGACCCCTATCGAAGATGTAATGAAAATGGCCTTTAAAGTTGCTTTGTCATCACTGAAAACAGGTTACTAAGAATTTAAAGTCCCTCACAGGCTTTTTGGGATACTCACTCCCATCTTCCTTTCTGCTCTACCGATTCTACTGCTCAATTTATGTTGCTAGGAAAATCCCAAACCCCTTTCCCATTATTCCTTTACATCTCCCCTTTTTTATTCTCAGATCCACGGAGCTGCTCTCACCCCCCACCTTCCCCGTCTTCCCCCTCTGTACCAGGCCCACAGAAAAATCTTCACTGAACTTCTCCAGAAGTCTTCACCATGGCTGACTTTAGGACTTTCAGCAAAAGAGTCTCTATAAATGAGTTCAGTGTAGATTAACTTCCTCTTTTTCTGTTGCCCTGTTCTACTTGGCTACTGGCTGGAAAAATCAGCACTCCTAAGCTAGACACCCCCTTAATAGTTTTTCACAGAATATGTTAACAAGGCCTCTGGCCTTGAGCTGGGGCTTCACAGAGATATCTACATTTCTAAGACAAAATTTACAAACTGGGCTCCATGGTAACAGTTGGCAGGGGGATAAAAGAAAAGGAAAAAAAAGCTCTCTGCCTCCCAGGTGTCCTTGAAAAGTTAACTTGCCCACAATAAAGGAAAAAACAGAAAAAAAAGCTTCTTTTTGTGAATTTCTGCAGACTGTGAACTTCTGAGTCCCTTCTCTTTCATGTTGGGTACAAAATTCTGAAACTACCTAAACTTGGGGTTCAGGATGTTAATTGATTACAACAGAAGCAATGCCCTCTGAATCCGGTTGCAACCAAATAGGACTGTTTCCCTGTCTTTGGTGCTATCTTAAGTGCCGTGCCTTGTCCGTCCCTACAACAGTATAATTCTATATACTTAAACATTGTTCATGTTTTCATGAAATGGTCAACAGATGTGATTAATTGTGTAATGGTGAAGATGTCTCCCAGATTGCTCTGTAATGACCCAGGTTCATTTGAAGTTCAAACACGGGGGCATACAACCCGGTTCCACTGGGAACATATATCCCTCACTTTAGCCATCATATTAGGAATTGGAGTTGCGGCAGTGGTAGTCACAGGAACCACTGCCCTGCTCCATGGTACACAACAAATGACAAAAATAGAAGCAGCAAGAGACCAAAACTTAAAGATAATAGAAACCTCCATCACAGCTTTGCAGGAATCTTTAACATGTCTCTCTGAAGTTGTTTTACACTCCAGTTGAGAGTTGGACCTCCTCTTCATGAGAGAAGGGGGCCTTTGTGCTGCATTGATGTAAGAATGTTGTTTTGATGCCGACCATACTGAGGTTGTAAAAAAAAACCTTTGAGTAAAATAAAAGGATGCCTTGAAAAGCGTCAACGAGAGAGAGAGGCCCAAAAAGGGTGGTTTGAGTCTTGGTTCACACAGTCCCCCTGCTTATCTACGCTTTTATCAACCCTGGCCTGTCCAATAATAATCCTCATATTATTGCTAACTATAAAACCCTGTTTGCTCAACCATGTAATTTCTTTTCTCCAAGCTCAAATTGGATAAGTTAAACTTATGGTAATACCCCACTAGCAGACATAGAATGTGACACGTCCCAATAATCACTTTTATGATTAAAAGTAGCAAGAAGAAGAAGTGGGGAATGAAAGGTTAATAAAAAAGGTACTTGTAACTTCCTGTTTTTCTGTATGCTTAACAAAACACTGTTGAAATATTGAGAACTGTTTGTAATCTTGTTCCCAGATTGTGCTGTCCCCAACTGCCAAATTGCAGAATGTATTCCCTCACCCAGTTTCACACTAACCACCCACTCGCTCTGACCCATCAATAAATTTCCATCCCTGCCCTCTCCAAGGAAAGTATATAAGCTCTGCTTAAGCTGTTCTCAGGGCTCTCTGCTCTATTCATGTGAGCTCTGAGCCCCAGCTTGCTGGACCCCCAATTAACCCCTTGCTGTTGCATGAGACACTATCTTGGTGATCTCTTCCACCGACGCTTGCAGGAACATTACTTGGATGTTTGAATGTAGAAGAGAAAATCCAGTCATAAACGGATAGTCGGTAAGATTAAGAAGATAGTCGGTAGGTTTAGGAAGAAGAGTGAGTATAGGATTTGGAAAACAATATCTTTAGCAATAGGGGTTCGGTTAGAGAGTGAATGTAAATGTCAGCACATGTGAACAGTCACAATAATGAAGTGGGAAAAATATGTAGGAAAGCAGATATCAATAAAGAATTTACGAAATCAGGCAAAGTATAAAGTGCGTGATACGATTAGACATTTTCAACAGAATTGAGTTAGAATATATAATCTGAAGAAGAAACAAATATGTAGTCACCAATAGGATTGTCATTTGAGAGCATTAGGCAACTTTGACATGGATGTTTTTTGTAATCTATGCTCACTTTCCATTTAGGCTTTGGTACAATCAAAAGTGTGACCTTTACATTTGTCTCCAGAATACTACTGTGATAAAATGTATATGTAGATGTGGTGACATGAGTGTTTCTTCCACCATTTCTGGGAGCAATATTTTGAAGACATATAAATGGGTATTGGGGGTACAAAGAGGTGTACACTGTGTCATTGAATATACAGATAATGCATGAATAGACCATAAGTGAATAAATAATATAACTGGTTCCACATTAAATAACGGATTGAATAGATATCTGAAAATATATAAGAAATCTTATATTGATATACAATCATTCATTCCAACCAATGATACATCTAATATTAATATTAGGGTTACGGTTTATCATGAAGATATGTTAGTTTTGCTACAAAAGTGATTATGCAAATCGAAAATAATGTGTTTGGAAAGAGTCAGTCATAATGCTGGCAATATGTAAACAAGGCCTCTGGCCTTGAGCTGGGGCTTCACAGAGATGGCTACATTTCTAAGATAAAGAAGTTACCAACTGGGCTCCATGGTAACATCTGGCTGAGAGAAAAAAAAAAGAGAAGAAAATAGCTCTGCCCCATTCCCGGTATCCTTAAAATGTTAACTTGCCCAGAACAGAGAAAAAAAAAAAAACAGAAACAAAAACTGCTTTTTATAAACTTCTGCAGATTGTGAACTTCTGAGCCCCTCCCATCCATGTTGGGTACAAAATTCTGAAACAATTTAAACTTGGGGTGCAGGGGATTAAATGATAACAACAGAAGCAATGCCCTCTAAATCCGGTTGCAACCAAATAGGACTGTTTCCGTGTCTTCGGTGCTATCTTAGTTGCCTTACCTTGCCTTGTCCATCCCTTTTCTCATGAAAAGACCAGTCGAGAAACATGGAGGAATGCATGTGCTCTGAAGCAGGAAATGATTGATAGTGAAACAAATGCCTATTAATTTTCTAACTTGTGGATGAAATATATATCCTATGATGTGCATAAATTGAAGAAATAGTAATCTACCAGTGTTGAATAAAAATGAACGTCAAAATACACATTATGTCCGATTGAAATCTACTTGCATTGATGTTAAACTGGGTCAGGTATGTAGAAATATTAGGATTTGTGTGCACCATTCACTCAAGTTACTTTTCAGTATAGGAAAGAAATATGTTTTTATGGTTAATGAATATTTCTAAGAATAATCTTTGGAAAGTTGATTATAAATTTACGTATATGAATATGAATGAATTTCGTGAGTGTAAAATAAGACACATATTTCATATTTTGAAAAATCTGGAGAGTGTATATATATATATATATATGTGTGTGTGTGTGTGTGTGTGTGTGTGTGTGTGTGTGACTAAAGTCACGGTGGCCTGGACACCCTTCTTGTGAACCAGGAGTGATCAAATAAGTCTGCCATTAAGACTTTTCCACTTCTCCAATTTGAGGCCTTCTGACTTTGGCGTTTAGATTCTTTATGTGAAATGGAGTCAAGAAAAAACCGAAGCACTTATGGATTTGCCTCTGCATGGTTTTGAAGAATTCATTTGACCCAAAGGATCCCTAATCCCCTTGATGGAGGTCAGGAACTTTACAGAGAAAGGCGAGAGACTTCATCTACAATGACTGCGAATTTTTGCCATTTTGATTTTGTATGCACACATGGGATCTTTCTTTACATCCATCAGGTGTTGGTAATCTAAGCCACAGCCTCACACAGGGCCAAGAGACTGATTCAGACACATCCCTTTCCAAAGCAGTTAAGCAAAGAGCCACAGGTGATGCCCACTCATTTCCATTTGAAAACTGGTTTCTTCAGGCTTCAGAAAGGGGTGGCATGAGGCAAAGCCCTTCCTGACATTCAGGGCAAAAGAACAATAGGTAAGCAAAAGGCCCATAGCAGGGTTCCTCCACTGAGACTTTACTGGTCACACTGATATCTGAGTTTTCTGAGATGCTCGCCATTCCCTTCAGCTATCCAGTACATGGCCATATCACAGAGCTTGGAGGTGGTAAATATCTTGGACACAAAACCATGAGCCTATTCTTGAGTGTAGCCAGAATTCAGGAAGAAAATGGGAACTTAGGAAGTTTGTAGGTGTTGCCCTTCGATAATGCAAGCCACAATCCATTCATAAATTGGGCAGGATTGATGCTGGGAAGCTTTCTACTAGACAGGACACATCCATTGATGCATTCTCTTTTCTAATGTCTACAAAAACAGACACATTGGGATACACAGACATAGAAACACTTGCCTTGTCAAACGACTTACTAGAAACAGTTCACTCCAAACCAAACAAACCGCCTTTCTTACCTTTTCTCAGAACATGAGATAAAACCACAAACACACAACAAAAACCACAAAGGCAACGCCTTCCCCCAAGTAGGTCTGTGACTATTCGGAGTGTACTCTCACTGGTGAGCCTTACTATGTACCTCCAAAATGGCCTGTCCTGTCTCAGATCTGGTCTCTTTGGCCAACTCTGTGAAATTGTCAGGAGCCCGTGGTGAGCCACTACTTGCTTTCTCTGGAAAGGCCAGTCTTCAAAGCTTTCCTGGCATTTGGCCATCTTCACATCAATAGATACCAAGAAAGACTGACTCTGTCCTTTCAAAATCCAAACAAATGAGCCCACTGGGACTGGGACTAGGACTGGCTCTGGGTGCCTGGAATCCTGGATCGCAAGTTCAGAGAGTTCCATCACCAAGGAATAGAGATGAGGTCACTTCCTTCAGGAACTGAATGAGGTCACTGCCTTTGCAACCACTTTTTCCTAACAGTTGCTTCCAAGGGTCCCATGAGATAGATGCTGCCCCTATTTCCCGTGACCCTCTCACCAGTTAGAATACTATATCACCCATAGGCACCCGTGAACAGCTCTGCACACAGGCCTGGATTGGTCCATCTTCTGTACATTAGGAACAGAGACACTCAGTCAGACACAACCCCTCTCCAGACAGGGTTGTTTTCCATGGAAGACGACTTTTGCTCTCTCAGGT